>NW_016201955.1:365-2420 GCF_001687245.7 Rhagoletis zephyria | reverse complement strand
GTTTCCTAACATTCTGACCAAAAATGGGGCGAATGTTGTGATCACTCTTAAGCTCCGCCCGGACGCGCTTTAGGGCGTTTCTGCCACATGAGCGCTTTGATCGAGGTGCGTCATCTCCTTTTCAAGCAGACAGACCACGTCAACACACAATCTTTCTCTTTCACTATTCTTCCTATCTTCTTCAAACAACACAACCAATGTACGTTGTAAAATCTTCCAACCAAACTATCTGTTGACTTTCACTTCACTTCAATTTGGTCTACGTTATTACCTGCTGAGATGCTGATTACCACCAAAATCCAGTTTCCTAAAAGTATAACATCCCCATTCCGGTGTCCGGTTACTCTTTAGTATCGGTGGCCACCGTACTCGAATGCTAGTTTCGGTGGCCACCGTACTCGAATGCTAGTTTTGTCTTTTCTTGACTTCACCAATTTCTTGTGCTGGATTATCCTCTAAATTACTAAACCACCCTGGTCTCTCTGCCCAAATCCAACTTTCCTTTCGAGGCCCTGCCGCTCGTCAACTTTTCCTCAACCTGAAGCCCGTTTCCTTCTTCCTTCCAGTTTTCTTCCCTTTGTCTACAAGCCAACGTCTACAAGTCCCTAGTTTCAACCCGTTAGCCTCATTGCCATTCGTCTAATGTTCGCAAACCAGCAGATCCAGTAGAGACTGAAGGAGATCAAATTCTCTTGTTTTTACTACCGCGAAACTAGTGCAGCTGCACGCAAGTGTAGTTGCACCATTACATAAGCATTTCTAAGAAAAATTATTTTGCTTACAATATTTTATACTTTTAATCACTTATCACAAGTTTATCCAGTTCGTTTTGAACATCTCGCTGAGTTTTTGTCATTCGGCAAATTATAGTCAAAGCCAGTTTCACCAAAAGGCAGAAAAACATATAGTGTTATGGTGTCAACAAGTTTGCCATTAGAAAAGGCATAGCGTCTAGTTTCATATTCATGAAAACAGTTTCCTTGATAACTAGTTTATTTGGGCCAGTGTTATCTGTTCCGTAATGACCATACAAAATCATGTTGTGTAAGGGAAATTGCTTGAAAGTCGTACTTTCAATTGCAAAATGCGCTAAAAAATGATCATCATTTTCATTATCTTTAAAAGCAATGTTGTAATTTACAAGGACGTCATGTAGTGTGTAAATTAGTGCTGTTTCTAATTTTAGCGCTGTTTTCACCCTAGCTTCAATGTACATTTGCTACAGTGTTTTCAACTCACAGATTTCTGAACAAAGCAATGATGTTTTCGTTTATCAAATAATAGCGGTTAAAGGCTTGAAGACAGCGCTAAAATTAGAATCAGCTTTAATCTTCAAACTCTGACGTTCTTGTAAATTACAAAATTGGTTTCAAAGATACTGAAAACGTCATTTTTTAGCTCATTTTTTGCAAATGAAAGCACATTTCGTTTTCTGAAAGACAAATTTAAACACGTCAAGTACGACTTTCGGGCAATACCAGTATTTTCCTCTGCACAACATGATTTCGTATGGTCATTACGAAACAGATACTATTAGCCCAAATAAATTAGTTTATCAAGGAAACTGCTTTCATGGATATCAAACTAGGCGCTTTGCCTTTTCTGATGGTCAACTTGTCGACAACATTACACCATATGTTTTTCTGCTTTTGTTAAGAAACATCTTTTAAAAATCTTTAACCGCCATTATCGGATAAACAAAAACATCGTTGTTTTGATTAAAACATCTGTGAGTTAAAAACACTTGAACAAATGTACATTGTAGTTGAGGAAACTCGTGAATGCACAAAAACTTTATCTTTCTCTGGACACATGGCTTTGCTGTAAAAAAGATGCTGATGATGGCAAATGTAACTTCCGCTTTTTACATAAACAAAAACTGTTCTATTCTTTTGTAATTGTCACTATTAAAACTTTGCTAAACTGATCTTTTTCGTTTTCCTAACTGCTTGACTGAATTGACTCAACGATACTTTTAGCTAAAGATGAATCTAGAATGCTGTAAACAAAATATTTTTCGTTAAACATTTTTGTTGCGTCTGGCTGGTTTTCACC
>NW_016201955.1:0-345 GCF_001687245.7 Rhagoletis zephyria | reverse complement strand
ATGCTGTAAACAAAATATTTTTCGTTAAACATTTTCGTTGCGTCTGGCTGGTTTTCACCAAAGAAAGAAAAAGTAAACTTTTTGTGTTTACGCCGTTTTCAATTAGTTGTTTGCTTGGTTTTTTAAACTTTAAGACTTGTTTCTAATAAAAAAAAGTTTTTTGGAGCATTTTTGCTTAAGCAGAATTTTAAAATTCCAAGTGGTTCCCGAGATATGGCTGGTTGAAGATGATGTTGACTTTTAGCTTTTTACTGTTCTGAATGAGCAAAATTGAGCGTCATTTATTGGGGAACGCTCCTTTTTTAGCATCCAAACTAAAGAGTAAAGTCCACCAAACACTTTATA
>NW_016201954.1:0-2420 GCF_001687245.7 Rhagoletis zephyria | reverse complement strand
GTTTGTTGTATAGCCAGCTAGGCTTTTATAAAAAAATAATAAACATTAAATAAACAAAAGACAAATAGCCAAAACTGGTCAAAATATCGCACTCCTATTATTTTGTGGACAACTGTATGTACATACCATGCAGATAATTTAGCATTTATGTAGGCAATGCACGTAAATGTTTTCCTTTTTTTTCATTTTTAAAAGGAAGACATGGGAATTGTATTAGAAATTCATAACATTTAACACTTCGAGCCAAAAAAGTTTTTCCGCAGGTGGGCGTCATAGTGAGAAACCCTTCAGTGTCAACCAAATTTGAAAATTTTGGATTAAACGACCAGGGTGAACGAAATTTCCGCTTATCTAAGTAAATGAATGAATTTTACTGAAAATTGGATATCATTTGACATTTCTGCCCATAAGAGCTGTAGGCGCGGCAGTGTGTCGACTTTTACCTTTCACTACATTTCTTCATTCCTCGGTGCAAATTTATAGCAAATTTCGAGTATCTACCTTTTTGTAGTATGTATGTAATTTTGGTTGCAGCTTATATGGTGGCGTCCCACTGTGCGGCGCGCCATTTGCCTTTTTTATAGCTAATGATCACACGTTGTCACGACTTTTTTCTTAACCCCTTCCACCGCACTAAATTACAGTGAAAGTGGGTGGGTGGCTATGTGAGCACCCACCCTAAGGAATTACGATCGGCAAGCAATCGCAATCGATTGACAGAGTGTCGTTTTGGTTGTCGGTACTACTTACGTCATTAGTGTCGTTCTTAGACGTACATATGTATGTTTACAGACATTATATACAAACATACATATATTTTTATTTAAGACAAAGGTTTTCGCAAGTCACTTCGCTATTTAGCACAAATGTTAAATAAATAGAAAATATAATCAAAATAAAAGCACAAATATACATACATACATACATACATATGTATGTAAAGCTTAGTATCTATAAAGTGGACTTTTAGCAAAACAACATATGTGATTTTAAAGGTTTTAATTTTAGTTGAAAAATAATAAAATTTTAAAAAAACATATGCATATATTTGTATACAAATTTAATTAAAATGGCATTTTGAACTACGGCACTTATTAGCTGATAATTTAAATATTGAACCGTAACTCACATATTGACTGTTCTAACAGAAAAATGATGGTTTACGAGTTAAGTTGTTTTTTCAAGTGTTCAACTAAATGATTCACTTAGATGATGCTAGCACAATTTTGTAAAATTTGTATAGTACTTAATTCATGAAAAAATTGCCACTTCATATCAGCAGAATGATGTCTCACATGATGCTTTTAATATGACTGCTGTACATTAGTTACATAAGTATAATACATATATACTAAGTATATGAGCAAATCTCACGAGGTGTTTTTTTTTTTGTAACTTTTATCGATATTTTTCAATACTTATATCGATATTTTTCTATAGTTTTATCGATATTTATTGATAACGTTGCAGATATTTGACCGTTTTCAAGTTAAATAATCGATTTATAGACATATTTATCGATTGGTTCGTATTTTTAATGATATACATAATTTTCTATGATCAAGAATTATATCGATATTTATTAATTGAACGGCGAATTGAACGAATAACGGCGAACGCTGTGTGCGCAAACAGGAGGACTAGAGGCCTAGCAGGAAGAATCGTCAGTGTGGAAAAGATATCGTGGGCCATTTCAACCTTTAGTGCATATAAATCCCCTGGTCCAGATGGTATCTTCCCATGCCTGCTGCAGCAGAGCTTGGGCTTAATATCAGGGCCACTAGTCAGATTGCTGAGAGCAAGTCTCTTACTTGCTCACATACCAACAACATGGAGTGAAGTCAAAGTGGTCTTTATACCCAAAGTGGGGAAAAACTCAGCACAACTCCCAAAGGCGTACAGGCCAATTAGCCTCAGTTCCTTTCTAGTAAAGACACTAGAAAAACTTATTGACTTTCACATAAGGGATAACTTTCTCAGGAATAAGCCTCTGTGTCAGAGTCAGCACGCATACCAGGCAGGCAAATCTACTATTACTGCAATACATAGCCTAACTCAAGTCATTGAAAAGGCATTGCGGTATAAACAGATAGCTTTGTGTGCATTCCTGGACATATCAGGTGCTTTCGACAATACGTCTTATGAAGCAATATCGACAGCTATGATACGAAAGGATATTCCTGTCCTTCTAACGGATTGGATCATAAGCATGTTGAGGTCCAGAACCATAATAGCGGAACTAGGAGACGACCGGCAAGCAGTAAATGCCACCCGTGGCTGTCCTCAAGGGGGAGTCTTATCGCCCCTACTTTGGACACTGGTTGTTGACGAACTTCTTGAAAAGCTAAATGGCAATGGATTCAAGGCATATGGATATGCAGATGACCTAGTCATCTACGTTGTCGGCTGGCATGAGGACA
>NW_016201951.1:0-2420 GCF_001687245.7 Rhagoletis zephyria | reverse complement strand
GACTAACCACCGTTAGTTGTCATAAAACTTTAAATGCGACAATTTATCGTTAAGCGTCTAATTGCTGTTGCCAACATAAGTAATAAAAAAAACATAAAAAACACGATAATAAATGCTAGGCACAAAAAGTGCTAAGTAAGCCTAAAAAAGTGCTAAGTAAGCTGCCATCATGAAAAATGAACCTTGACGCACTCTTAAGAAAAGTTCAAACTTTTAAAATTTTTATTGTTGTTGTTGTTAGGCTATTTTCGACCGGAATGCGCTGCGCTTTACTCTTGACAAAGTGTCATAAACATTTACCGACTGTAATTACTCAAGAAGACATGCGGCGCTTAAACGATTTTAGTTGAAAGAAATCAAAGAGAATCTATGGGAATTATTTCGAGCGAGAGAGAGGAGCAGAGAAATTGCACTTGTACTTAACGTCGCCTAAAATGCAAAAGGCCGTCACTAACAAAAAAATCCTAAATTCACTTTTTGATTCATTACAAGTGCCCACATCATTTTATGTAAAGAGTAAAAGTTGTGAAATACGGCCTTTTGCATTTATACTAATATTTTCAAACAGAATTTATAAGACATTGAGAGAGCTATTAGGTAATGGCATTGGAATTAGTAATGGTATTGTTAAACGTAATTGTAATGGTAAAGGTCATGGTACTGGTGACAGTAATGGTAACGGTATAAATAATGGTACTGATAATGGCAATGGCAATGGTAGCAAAAATTGTTATGATAAATAAAACGCCAATGATAATGGCTATGGTAATGGTTACGGTAATGATGCTGTTAGTGATAATGGTAATAGTGACGTCAATCCTTACCCTTAATCGGCAATGGTAATGGTACTGGTAAAGGAAATGGTAACGGTAGTTGGTAATAGTAACGTGAAGGGTATGGGTAATAGCAAACGTAATGGTGACGGTAATGGTGATGGTAATGGTAATGATAATTCTAATGGTAATGGTATTTGTACCAAAATAGTACTGATAATGGTAATGGTAACAAAAATGTTTATGATAATGGTAATTGTAGCGGTAATGGTAACGGTGAAGGTATGATAAATAAAACGGCAATGATAATGTCAATTGTAATGGTTACGGTAATGACACTGTTTATGATAATGGTAACGGTAATGGTGACGGAAACCAATACTCTCTATGGGTAATGGTAGATGGTAATTCTGACGTCAAGGGTATGGGTAATGGTAAATGTAATGGTAATGTTAATTATAATGGAAATGGTATTAGAAAATGCGATGGTTACAGGTATTAAAAGCATTGATTGAAACTTTTATTACCTTTTTAAATGCCATAAAATTTAAATTCGAGATTCCTACATTTGTACAATACATATATACCTACATACATATGACAATATGTACATATNAATGAGGCGTGACTTGAAAAATACAAAGCGAACAGTAAAGAAAATCAAAGAGCACGGAAATTAGTTTCACAGTTTTTGAAACGCTGAAAATAGATACATAAGTAAGCAAAAAAAAAAATAGTTCAAGGTTAAAGAAGGAAAATAGGTATGAAACATTAGGGTGGTCCATAAATGCGTGTGAAAAAGTAAAGTCGGAATTTTTATGCTCTCAACCCCTAGGATTTTTCTATACCGATAAAGTATACCCGAATTTTTTTCTTTTTTTGTGAAATCAAAAAATATGCGCTTCAAGTGTACCATAGTGCCATGGCATGGAATTCTCTAAATTCAAAATTTTTTGTTCGGAAAACTCTGGTTCTCTTGTTTAACCATTTTTTCATAGTCACTATATTTTATAGATCCACCAAAAATGCCAGAAAATGCAAAGGGGGGACCCTTAAAAATCTTTAGTATTAAAAAATGTTTAAAATGTAATAAATTCTTGTTTGGCAAGGTGGTTGAGCATTTTCTTCCATACATATAACGCATCAACAAAATTTATTTTTATATGGAAGGAAACTGCAACAACTTCGGCAAAAAAATACCTAAAAAACCAACAGTAAATTCTAGCCACTTGCAACTTACTCATTGTCGGATTAAAATTGAATGAGCCAGAAAACTGTATACTCAGAAAAATTCTAACACTTCTGAGAAAAAAGTTTTAAATTTTTGTGAAAGTTTTTTGGAATTTTTTGTAGTTTTTTACGAAGTTTTAAACTTAAATTATTTATTTATTAAAAATTAATAAATAAACATTACTTTGAACTGGCGTGCTATAGGCAGTACCGATACTATATATGCCAAACCAGCAAAACTCAAATGTACCTCATGCGAATTTTCAAAAATTTCGAATCATACAAACTCATACACAGTGTTCATGCAATTTGTTTAGCTATTTTTATTCAATATTAAAAATAAATAAACAAATTAAATAAAATTCCAACTTATAGAAATTTTTTCTATTCCAACAATTTCTTTCAGTCCTTCATGTC
>NW_016201950.1:1506-2420 GCF_001687245.7 Rhagoletis zephyria | reverse complement strand
TTGACCTACTGTATTTCAGTTTCAATCACCCCTTCCCTTTCCTTTCCTTTCCTTTCCCTCCTTCCCCACCAGTTCCAATCATTAGTCATCAGAGCATTGTGCAACCGATTACAGCGGCGGCGGTGGCGGCAGCTGTGTGCCATCAATTCGAACAGGGTGCACTGCTGCGCATTTTTGTTGTTGGTGGTGGTGTTTCTTTCTTTGGCCACCATGCACACACACACACTCACACAGTACTAACAAGCCAAAGGACCAACCACGAGAGCAAGAGTTGTGCAACACCACCAAAAAGAAATGGCTATATTTGGAGCACACACACACACAAACTGTTGGAATTGCAGTAGAATTGCAGTGAGACAGTGAGAAAAGAAAGGGAAGAAAGGAAGAAAGACAAATTGATGATCTAAGCCCAATTTTTCTCTCCTCTTAATTTTGTTGATTCTTTTGCCGGGCTTTGCCTCTCCTCCTCCTTCTCCTCTCTATTTGATCAATTTGTTGTGCACTTGAGCATCAACAACTAGAGAATAAGTTTGCAGAATAGCACACACACACAGAGAATCTACCATAATATCGAAAAATAATAGCACTCACTTGACTGTTACCACCACTACTACCACCCTTCTCGAGTGGCGTTAATTAATCGAACAACAACAACAACTAGAAAATGAGAGAAAACTAGAAGAGATAAGTTGATAATGAACGAGAAGTAGAGAGAGAGAGAGGAGATCTACTTTTTCTATCCATCTTTATCTTAGAGAGCAGTGTAGCCAAAAGCAGTATAACCAGCCAAAAGCACAGGCATCTTTCCCCTATTCGAATGATCATCGACTGATGGTAGTGGTGGTAATTGAGGAGAAAGAAGATAGACGATCAACAATGTATTGGCAGACAGTCAGATGACACCGTTTAGCGGT
>NW_016201950.1:0-1439 GCF_001687245.7 Rhagoletis zephyria | reverse complement strand
AAGAAGAAGAAGAAGAAGAAGGCAGCGGAGGAGGAGGAGAAAGATAAATGCCATCATCGATGGCAGAGATGCTCGAAGGATGCACCGTAATTAACGACGTTCTCCGTCTTCCTCTCTCTTTTTTCTCTCTCTCTTCCCGTTCTTGATGCCGTCTCAATTAAGCGAAAAAAGAGCCAAAGAGAAAGAGAGAAAAGGTTTTTTGCAGTCTTCAGCGAAGGAGAAAACAGAAAACAAACAAGCTTTTTCCAACAAATACTCTAGCAATACAATGTTGGACAATGTGAACTGGAGTGCGTTACAGTTCTGTAAGTGGAAAAGCGAATGAGTGAGTGAGTGAGTGAGTGGAGGGGCCATAGAGAATGACACATTGAGGACTTCTTCTATTCTTTTTCTTCTTCTTCTTTTTTGCTTGGTTTTTTGTTGCTGCTTCTGCTGCTGCTGATTCTTCTGCTGCTCTCCAAGGAACCTGATGATGGCAACTTCGTTTCGAGTGGTGGTGGTGGTGGAGAAGAAGCGGAAAAAATTCCTTGTTTTTCCGATGTCTCTTGTTATACTGTCTGTTTTCCTCTCAACTGTTTCCTTGTTCGACTGACAAACCGACTTCTACTTCTTTCTTCCTCCTCTTCTTCCTCCTCCTCCTCTTCCTCTTTGATTCAATTTTCAATTCCGCTGCCATTAGCCCGTCTGTAGAGCACTTTGTAAATGAACTTGCTCGCGCGGCGCGAGCTCTCCATTCTCTTCCAAAGTACTACTGACAGAGTGGCAGAAAAGAACTGAAGAGTTGAGGAGATTCTCAGACTGAAAAGAAGGAGGAAATTGAAACGAGCTGCTTTTGTTTCGCCACAACAGCACAGCACAGCACAGCACACTGTCAGTGTCGACAATTGCCACTGAATTGGTGTGTTTGAGTGAGTGACTGGAGCAATTGTGAAGCACAGTTGATGCTGCTCTAAAGTGAATGGAAGAACAACTTTTCCATTTGATCGGTCATTGAGACCGTCATGTCAATCTCCTTTTTCCCTCTTGTTCTATCTCCCCAATGTGTTCCCTCTCTCTCATTGACTGACACTTTGTCGGGGTCTGAAGTGAACAGAACCACTCTCTTGTCTTTTGCGTGACACTACACTAAAATTATCGTATATCGATTGCTGCTACTGCTGCCGCATCTTCTTCTTCTTCTTCTTCTTCAGCTCCTCTGATGATATCGTTCAATCGTTAAATCGATGTGCTAATGTTTTAGTTTGAACTTCATCTACTCTTTCTCGTCTCCTTCTTCCTCCTCTTCTTCTTCTTTAACATTTGCAGCTCGTGACTGGCTCTGTGCAAACTTTTTTTTCAGTTCAGAGTTAAGAGAACTGCTTTTGTCAGATCTATTTGTTAGTAGTTGATGTGATCCTTATCGGCTTACAGGAAAGGGAGAAAACAGCAAGCGAGCACAA
>NW_016201949.1:0-2420 GCF_001687245.7 Rhagoletis zephyria | reverse complement strand
TTTCTAATTGTAATTTATGTATTAAAAAAAAAGTTAATTCTAGTTGAAAAATTTTAGCCGTTCNGTTAAATGTCATAAACTTGTTAAAAGTTCGGCAACAACAACGAATGTTAATATATTAAACTACCTTCTGTGTTTGTATCATGGCGTTTTCTTTTCTCGAAATAATGTTGCTCTGTTTTCCTCAGCCCTTTCACAACTTTACGTGTTCATTTCTCAATATATTGCCCTCCGCCTAAGCAAAAGTGCCATACTTTTTGCTAATATAGTCATTTTGCGGGACAAAAAGCAACCTACTGCAAATGTTACAATATTTATAAGAAGGCAAAATTGTTTAATAGAAAAGAAAATGCCATAAGTTTTTATATTTAAGTAATACAAATATGACTTCTGATGTAAAGCTTAGCTACGTGTAACGACAGTTTCCTTTGTTAAACAAAAATAAAGTGATGTACAGCTTAGCTAGGAATAATCTTTGTTAACCAAAAAAAATTTAATGGATTTACTAGTCTTTCTAATTGTAATTTATGTATTAAAAAAAAAGTTAATTCTAGTTGAAAAATTTTAGCCGTTCTTAGCCGTTTTTTTGTCCAATCTAGCCGGTCACCCCAAAAAGTTCTGGCAACACTGCTCATACTGCTCGACAAAATTCATTGAGCCTCCGCACACTGGACTGCTCAGTCCGCCCAAAACCGGTTTTGTGTGGATAAGAGGGGGAAGAGAGTTCGAGTTTACCTCGCTCATTTCAGTCCGGTGGACTGACACGCACACATAGACAACATGTTTTCTATTTCGTTTTGTTTGCATATGCCACATGCACTAACACAATCCTGCGTAGTTCATGTATACAAAACTGAAACCTGTTTTCGGCCCACTGCCCAGTGTGCGTTCGAGTGGTGGACTGCTCAGTCCGACTGAGCAGGCTAGTGTGCTCAAGCCCATTAGAATTGGCGCAGACCGTCCACATAGAACTTTGGCGTTGCGTTGGCGTTGGCGTCGCTTCAATAGCTGACTATGAATTCAGTTGTCCACATAGCCAAAATTCGACAACGCTCACGCCAACCCAAAGCAAAAAGATGGCCAACTCTCAACTTTTCGCGTGCGTCGCTCGTCAGCTGTTGCAAATAAATAATATTATGTGAAATGATTTTCCTTTTTAACCAAGTGCGGTCAAGAAATACCGTTTTTAATGCAATTATTGATATGAAATATTAATTTTTCTGTCGTTAGTATGTTAATTTAGTGGCCCAAGCATTCGTTTCCAAGCGTTCATTGTAGCAAGCATACTTTTAACATGCGTTCTGCCAAAAGCCAACGCAAAAGTTCTATGTGGACCGGCCTTTAGTTTCTTGACAAAAATTTAATTTATCGTCTCGTTCCCGCACATTTATAATACCTGCAGTAATTACTAATATATTAATAGGACGCAACATCTTTTTTAAAGAACACATTTCTGCGTTGGCGGCCTTCGGGCGCGCGGAAGATTATAACCCTTAGGCAGTCTGCACACGGTTCGTATAGCTTTAGACGCGTATACAATTTTTTATGCAGCAACGATTCCTCTACGCCTCAAGATCTGCACACGAAGCAACTTCAAAGCGTCAAAGTATCAGGCAAAAAATGTCAAGTGATGCAAAATTATTATTTCTTTAATTAATTTTCCTATATTTTCCTATTATTCGCACGAATTTTATTGTTTTATCGGTTTTTTTTTATGAAATGCATGCACGCACACGGAAAATTGCAAACAAACTTCTTTTTTCTCTTTTCTAAGCGTACGTACGCCTAGCTACCAACACTGCTGTACGCCAAGCGATTTGCAGCTAGCTTGCTTTGACGAATTCGTGAAGCTGACGACTCGTATACAGGCCTCCATTTAAATGCACGTGCGCGGCATCAAAGCGTACAACTTTCGTATGTAGCATCTAATATGCGTCTAAAGCTATACGGCCCGTGTGCAGACTGCCTTACTAAGTAGAATTCTGTTAGTTAATAGGGTTCTTCATCTAAAGTGATAAAGGGATACATTGCTTAAATAAAAAACAAAATCAAAGACAGTGACGAAAACAATGAGAGAAGTGTGAATATATTAGTGAAAAAGTGTGAATGGCTTGGCAAAATTTTCTCATGTAAACCTCAGGTAAAGCTTAGTTAATTATTAGGTTTGTTCCACACGCTTTCTGGGCTGTTTCGGTAATTAGAGCGTAAAAGTAAGTTACTCTCAGAAGTGTCAAAAATGCGTCAACCCGCGCTAAAAGTGGTCAGAGCGTGAGGAACGCAAAAAAACACTTTTCGTGATTTTTATATGTATATATCTTACAGGTTTAAAGACCGGGGCGCACTCCTGTAAGAACAATAATGGCGACCTAGTAACTGATGTCCAGAGCGTACTTAAATTATGGAGGGAACACTTTTCCGCC
>NW_016201948.1:0-2420 GCF_001687245.7 Rhagoletis zephyria | reverse complement strand
ATGTAACACTAATGCTAATGGCTTTGTTTTTGATTTTTACGCGAAAAACGCTTGCAGTTTTGCAGTTTGGAAAACGCGCCGCACAATTGCATTTAGCAATGGCAAAAAGACTGAAATAACAACAATCACAAAAGCAATAACAACAACAGCGAAGATAATAAAAACAGCAAGAAATAATTTCTGTTGCTATAAATTTATTAAGTAAGTGATATGTGCATGTATGTATGGACTTGTTTATACATACATACATACATTCATACATTTATACCTCACGGCAATGCAACGGGGGCGAGCATAGCCAAAGAGCCAGCCAACCAACTGATCAACCAGCAACACATGTACGCGAATTTTAAATAAAAATTTAATTATTAGATAAATTTAAAATGCACACATGAGAATAACAAAAAATAATAGATAATTAAAATTAATATAAAAAAAAAATAAATCAAACTATTAATTAAGAAATTCCAGTAAATGCTTGCATTGTAGCCGCGCTGTTTTTATATACATACATTAGTATGTACATTAGGGTGGTCAAAAGAAAACAGTAAAGACGGAATTTTAATGCTCTCAACCCTTGAGAGATCGCATAAAAAATCGCTGGTATTAAATGTAAAAATGTCAAAATAAGCAGTTTCTACGAAATATTGTTTTTTTTTTCATACAAACTAGTACATGGAAATCTTTGCGCGCTTTGAGCGACATTGGCGGATACCTCCTTTTGCGACTCTTCGGCGTTTCAGCGCACCGCACAGGGAGTAGTCCTCATTGGGCTCCTTGCCGACTCCGCTAGTTGGTTCGGTTATTGGAAATTTTCGAAGTATCTGCTTAACGTTATCTTAGGGTAGTTTCGGTCTTTCGGCATCACGTTTGTATGAATGTATGGGTGGCAATCAGCAAGACCTGAGGCATAGCATTATTATTTTATTTTTATTTTTTGTCTGAACAAGACAAATGCATTTCATGTTAAATTAATTAAATTTTTATAGGTGCAAATTTACAATTACATAAGTGAATGAAGTCAAGCCCAAATTTGTTAAGAAAGGAAAGATTTGGAGCCTATGTTCCATAGTAGAGTAACAATTTTGTTACCACAGTCAAATTATGAAAAGCGAATTGTAGTAAACTGCCAAACACGAATGTAATGGATATGATAATCAGTGTTGCCACAAAAAAATTACCAAATTCCTAAAAAACAAATGAAAAATCCTTAAAATCCGGACAAATTACTCAAAATTCTCTTATTACAGATATGAGTATTGTGTACCGCATACATACTATTTACAGGTACTTAGTATAAACATTAATTACATTCTCCAATGCAATTGGAACATTTGTTCTTGCGGTTAAAATAAAGTATGACCGTCATTTTTTATGCCTTTACTGCAACTATATCAGTGCTCAATCTGGTCCTCAAATCAGTCCTACACATTTTTAAACTACTAAATATACGTTCTACTGAAGCATTACAAGAGGGCTATATTAGTAATGCAGATATATTTTCTTTAATTAGAAAACTTATATGAACCTGAAGAATCTTTTAATTGAAAAACTTTTTTCCTATAATTTTTTGGATCTAATGAAGAATGGATATGAATATCCTTATGATCGAACAATGCGCGTTCTCTCCATTCGATATCGAGATTTTGCAAGTTCTAAATAAGTTGAAAATATAACGATTGATTTTCTGGCCGCCATTTTGACGCAAGAGACAAACTCTTTTACATTATGAACCGGAAGAAAACTAAAATTCTTTATATGAACGAGTCATGTTTGCATGGTGTGTGGCGAAATGGGAAAAGTGGATTTGAAGAATGTTTGACAAGCCGCTTGTGTGGTGTATTTCGCTCTTTATAAAACTTCGGAAAGCTTTTTGTTCAAAAATTTGCAGAGCGAAATATGGTTGTTTAAAATATGGTTGCATTTGTTATCTGCAAATATATCGAGAGAAAATTCCTCAAAAATTCTGAAATTCCTCACGTTTTGAGGAATTACTCACAAAGTGGCAACACTGATGATGATCTTTGGAATAATCAGTTTGCCTTTTTCAGCGCATTTTTTCCTAAACTTTAATTTGGGCGTTATTAAGACAAGCAAATGCTGTTGCCTATGTATTAACTCTGCCAAGAGTATTTTGCCACTGGTAAGGTATACTTCCGCCCGGTCCAGGTGACTTAAGGTGAATGAAAAAGATTATCGCTCAAGAAAGTGGCTAAAAACGGTGCCACAATCCACTGTCCCCAAGTACATATATTGCTTCTCCTACGAGAAAAGGCAACAACAAAGGCAAAGACGCAGTCAAAGGGAACGACTAAGAGAAATATAAAAGTGCACGCATAAAAATACACACAAATATTAAGATGATATTAAAGAGGTAAAGATAAATGTAAAGATTATGGTGAAGATTAAGGATGAAGATG
>NW_016201947.1:0-2420 GCF_001687245.7 Rhagoletis zephyria | reverse complement strand
TCGAATAACTATGTACATATATAAACAATTGCGACTAAGCGAAAAAAAAACAACAATAACTTACAAGTAAATATACTAAATTACTTACTAACTAATTTGCGAATAACAGCGACAATAACAACAAAAGCAACACTGCAAAAGCAGCAGCGACAGCGACAGCGACAGCGAGGTCCCTCGCTTGACGTCTTGAAAATGTAGAAATATGTATACGCGTGGAAATTAAAATGTAGACAATTCAATTGTAATACGAAATTCATTACCTCAACAATTTAAGTATATTTGCGAAAGCTTCTTTATAATATTTGTTGTTTTTATTTTCTTCATATTTTGTTGGCGAATAATAAAATATTTATTATTGCGTTGCGCTTACTTTGTAAGGTACATAAATATGCACTAATGTCGTAATTTTTAATTTTTTTTTTTATAAAAGTACATTTATGCGCCAAGGTACTTGTATACATACATCATTTAAGGGTAAGCTATGACGTACATGCATACATATGCAAGAGGTAGGAGGAGTGATAACGGCAAGGTATGAGGAAAAGGAGGTCACCTGGTAGGGCGAATAGAATGAATTAATATTGCAATTGAGTATGCAACTATGTGATATTTTATGTATGCAACTAAATAAATGCTAAAGAAAAGCAGGTTCATATACATATATACATTAGACTGCATTACTCCCCATACAAAAAAAAATCGGTACTATTTTTCCATTGGAATTATAAAATATATTATATTTTAAGACTTGCACCAAAATATTTCGGAAAAATATTAAGATTTAAGTGAGCTGGACCGATTTGAAAATACCTCCAAAAATGGAGTTTTTTATGAATATAAAATAGTTTCTTAAAGATTTTTTTTGAAAAAGTCCCCTCAAATGACAAAACGGTTTAAGTTTAAAAAATTTGCAGAAAAATATAAAAATAAATTAAAAAAACATATGAACGGAATTGTAATGATGGGATTTTTGATGCTGTTTTTTAACTTTTTTAAAGATTGGTATAAGAAAAACTTGAATAATTGAACCTAAACTCTTCCGATTTAGACTTAAGAGGTGTCATTGGAAAGGTATTTCCTCTACCTTTTTATTTCTTGACTAATAAACTTATTCAAAGGATGAAAGAGAAAGGTAGGATGATGGAACGTCATTCAAAGTTGAATTAAGATGTGTTGGTATTTAAAAAAAATATTGGGACACGAATGACTTTTTTTTGGGCATAAATAAAGNGACTTAAGAGGTGTCATTGGAAAGGTATTTCCTCTACCTTTTTATTTCTTGACTAATAAACTTATTCAAAGGATGAAAGAGAAAGGTAGGATGATGGAACGTCATTCAAAGTTGAATTAAGATGTGTTGGTATTTAAAAAAAATATTGGGACACGAATGACTTTTTTTTGGGCATAAATAAAGACAGTGTGAAAATACCTTTCAACTGACACCCCATAAGTCTAAATCAGAATAGTTTTGGCCCAGTTATTCAAGTTTTTCGTAAATCAATCTTTGAAAAACGTAAAAAAAACAGCACCAAAAATCTCATTCTTACGATTCCGTTGAAAAGATTTTTAAATATTTTTATGCAGATATTTGAAGCTTAATCTGTTCTGTCGTCTGAGGGGACTATTTTCAAAGAGTTCTTTAAGAAAAAATTTTTATTCATAAAAAAACTAAATTTTTGGAGGTATCTTCAAATCGGTCCAGCTCACTTAAATCTTAATATTTTTCCGAAATATTTTGGTGGACAACTTAAAATATAATACATTTTGTAATCCTGGTGGGAAAACCGCAACATTTTTTTGGTGATACAGTCTAATATACATACATGCTTACTAGTGCGGGTCGATTTGCAGGGGCCCAAAAAAATTAACAAAGGCACACCGCGATTATGATTATTTGGGTCATTTTAAGCATTCTTGCCCAAGAAACCATAGGTCTAAAATAAATTTCGAGCTAGCAATTTTTTCTATCTAGATTTTTTTTTCAAAAAGTGGCTCACCTGTTGAAACAGCTGTATTGAGAACTAGCCCAAATGTGTCTATGGGGATTTTTAAGGTCGAGGAATACATTTCTGGCATTAATTGTTTCTTTTGAGGGCCGCCAGAGGGCGTTTCCGTAGTTTTTTTTTATCGGATTTTAACGCCTTTTTTCCGAAAATCGACAACATTGTTGCGAAAATCCACGAAATTTGACTTTCTCATAATGCAACTTCAATTTGTAAATAGCCTAAAATTTTCAGCGTTGAAAATTTTTATTTTTTTTATTTTTATTTTTTTTATTTTTTATTTTACATATTGAACACAGTATGAAAATGATAAAGCACAGTATGAAAATGAAAAAGCATGCTTTCACACATGTCATTTGTCATACAATATGACTGTTTAGACGCGACTGCTAACACCAGGCGCCTAAATGCATGCTA
>NW_016201946.1:0-2420 GCF_001687245.7 Rhagoletis zephyria | reverse complement strand
TTTTAAAAAAAAAGGTATCAAGCTCTTAAAAAATCACCCGTTATTAAAATCCTCATATTAGCAATGAACCCATTACCGCATTTAAAAGTTTTAAATACAAATATTAATCTCATTATTGTAAAAGGGATTACTAACCGCCCCATTCACTAGCTCAATCATGGACAAAATACCAAATATCTCGAGCAATAACTAACTTACTATTTTTCCGACGGCATTTAAATGATCAAGAATTAAGGTTACGCATTTCCAAACTAACCAGCTGGGATTTAAATAAAATGAAAAATATATTTCTTCATTATATAACAGGCATATTGTTATGACCAAGGAACGGGTTTTATGGAAATTGCCTTTTCTTCTACTAAAGAGATAGAGTACTATATTCGATTAAGAATGCCCACGATTTAGGTTTTCCTGATTCCATATATTCACATTTGATGTTGCCTTTTCTAACTTTAATAGTAAAGGGCAAGGAAAAAGCCCTTATTCCTGATAATATGAAAGTTGTAAACGTTCCATATATAAAATGGGCGCCACTTGTATCAACTCACGTCGAGCGCACGTTTAGTAGATTCAAGGCTTTTCTTCGCGAAAATCGATTGAAAATTCTGCCACAAAACTTCAAATTACATCTTGTGGTTCAATGTTACCACAACTATAGAGATTAAAGATTTCTGAGTTAAAAACTGGAAAGGAGAAAATAGTCAAAGATTCAAAGTACAAATTTTTCATATGTAGATATAATGAAACTATATAGTTCATTTATTTTTTTCTCTTTTTACTAGTATTTCTAAAATAAATGTATTTTTTGATTATTTTTCGGTTTTTGCCTTTTTAGTGCCTTCTTTTGCCTTTTTTGCGACTTCTAGAACATTTTCCTGCCCATTTCGCTATTTTATATTGCCTTTTCTAGCCTGTTTCGTGATTTGATTTTGCCTTTTTATAGGTTTTTAGGTCACAAAAATCTGTTCCCTGGTTATGACCTTATCGGCCAAACCATTTACTAAGAAACTCTGCGTAAAAGATGCACGCAAAGCCTTTCCAAATTACATTACTTTCCTACCCTGTCGGAAGCATGAACAACAGCAAAGTAATCTCGCCTGCATTCTGACCGATGGTCCCCTAAGTTAGAGAACTTATCGGATATCTATTGAGTCCTACTGGGCAAAATCAATCAAAGCGAATCTCAATATTATAGTTTTATATCTCCGAAGCTTACTGAAAAACACGAAGGCATTTATTTCAGATACTTTCCCCAAACATTGCATTGCATTGTTTCATTATTGAGTACCCTTGGGCCTATAACCTGTACTTCCAAATATTTATTAACTGTTTTGAACTTAAAATTATTAGATACTTTAGAATATCACTGATTCTTAACTAAAGTAGACAGTTTACATCTGGTTAAAATTAGGTTCAGGATTAAAAGGTACTAAATTTTAATTTTCTTTGTTTGGAAGCGTTAAAATTTGTGTGGGTTCGATTGATAATGCGCTGTTTTAGGATAAGATTGATCTAGCAGGATTTTCGATATGTTTTTGGCATAATACATAAACTAGATTTTCTTTCATTTACCAAGTCTCCCAGAATAATAGCTTGGGCAGATTCCTCAAAGAAAAAACGCAAAAATAAAAATTTATTGCTTCACCTTCACAATATATCAGAAAATAAAAGACAAAAAAAAAAAAATTATAAATTAATTAAGCTACTACTTTTTTTTACATCCAGAAACCAATAATAGACAAACGCGTTGTAAATATATCGATAACTAAGCATGAAAACATGAATTCAAAGCATAAGTGAATGATATAAAGAAGAAAATGTAAACGAAATGCCGGCGGTTGTGATAAACCAAATTAAAAAAAGGTAATTTAATTCCACGCTTGAACAATTAAACGAATAATGAAAATTTCAAAAAGCTATGCATCGACAAGTGTAACGTCACCAGTCGGCAATAACCAATAATTACCCCAACACGATCTTTAATCAGCCAACAGCCAATAATTTAAATATGACTTCCAACTCACCACCACCACAAAGCGGCTCGCGGCCCGATAATACAACATCTCCATCACCTTTTCGTTCGCTGCTATCCAGCCCACTGCTGATACGACAACGTGCCACCATCGCAGCACGCACATCGTCCGCCACTTCATCCGTTTCATCGCCCGCGTCTCCACAGCCACCGCCACCACGTCCCGCTTCCGTGTTGCCAAGTTTCCTTGGCAGTCCGCTCACACCACCGCCGCACCACCACACTTCCGCAGCCGCAGCGGCAGCAAGTCAAAGTGACGATAGCGATACGGTGCGCGAACAAAATCCTAAGCGTCGCGAATCAGCCACCCCGCCTGCATGCTCATCCACCGCACGAACACCAACACCCGGCGGCGAAACGATTGGTGGTGGACGCATACCCTCGCCCG
>NW_016201944.1:0-2421 GCF_001687245.7 Rhagoletis zephyria | reverse complement strand
CCTCCGAGACGGCTGGACCGATCTTTATGACATTTTTTGTGTATATTTGGTAGGTATGAGAATCGGATGTAAAGTATATTTCATACCTCTAGGTGCAGGGGGCGCGGCACCTCCCATACAAACCGATTTTTTCATACTGCATATCTCTGGAAGTGTTCATGGTAGAGTACTCTAACTTGGTATGGAGATATATCAAACAAATCGCATACTCATGGAGAAAAATTGTGGTTATTGGAAAAGGGGGCGTGGCACCTCCCATTCAAACCGAATTTTTCATACCGCATATCAGTTCGACCACTAACACCGTGACACGAGATTTTTATATATTAGATATAGTATTGCCTAGTTCTTCCTTTTAAAAATGACAAAACAAAAACATTTACAATACCTGCGATTAATTCTAAGCAGAAATGACGTTTGACCTTCCCAACTTTCAAAAGGAAAAGCGGTATATCAGCAGAAACTCAAAATTTTGTAAATGACAAATTAATTTCGTTCGAAAGAAATTTTAATACACTGATCTTTATTAAAAATTGGGAGGGCTAACCCTCATTTTTGGTATATAGATTGTTCACAATTTTTGCTTACAGTCGAGTGTAGAATTGATTTTGATTTTTTAGTTTCTGACCTCGGGTGTCGTTAGGGTTGCCAGATTTTTATTGTGATAAATCAGTACCTACATCATGATTTTTCGATTAACATGTCTACTCTGCGCTGGTTATAAAAATTTAGTAACTGGTAAATAAAGTTCCTGTCTATTTTTAAACCCTTTTCGCATTCTGTATACTTTTGTAACTGCTAAATTTTTATAACATCGTATAAGCTGGTAACAAAGTATTGCTCCGTGAAATATGCAATGCCAGAATTTCCACAATTCTTCATAGCTGAATTGCTGAATGTTTTAATTGCTGTCCTTAAAAGTTATTTGGCGCTTAAATTTTGCTAAGTGTTTGGTGAGCTTCCCCCCCCCCCCCTCCAATTTGTATTAAGCGTCTCGAATATTGTTGCACAAATGGAGCGACCCACAGTTTTATGCCGCCTTCATCGAATCTTGGTGAGTGATAGTACGTTCCTCTAACCACTCGGCTACAGCGGCTGCACCGCCTACTTATGGTAGAATGTGTGTATAGGTAGAAATGTCACAAAAGATTCACCAAAAACGCGTGGTTAAAAAAAGACGGAGACAGCCGCTGAAAGATTTTCGAAATGCCATATTTAAAAATCAGTAAAACTTAGTACTTTTTTTTTGTAAGTTTAGGACATTAGCGTACTGATATACGGAATTGTAAAAATCGATACTGGAGTTGAAATACCAGTATGTCTGGCAACCCTAGGTGTGGTCTACGTTGGAATGGCCCAAAATAAAAATCTACAAAACTGCACGTAGGAAATAAATATTTTTTCTATTTTTTTTAATAATCATAAGGTCCTAAGGACACTTTAGAATTTAAAAAGACATTTTCTTCTATCAAACTGTCTGAAATCAGTTTAAAGGTCTCAAGAAAAAAATGTCTTTTATAAATATACATATGTTTTTCTTCAAGAAAATTTAAGTTTTACTTCAAATTCATTTTCTTCAAATCTGAATCGATATCAGACGTGTACGTCTGACCCGCACACATATCTGGCAATATTACACATTTTTACTGCTTAAGCAAATATTCAAGTCAGAAAGAGAATATTAAGTATGTTGATAAATGGCAGCAAGCACAAAGGGCAAAACACATATATGTATGTGTGTATGTATGAGTACAAGTACATATGAAAATCAAAAGGAGAGGAAAATCTAACGGTAGCAATAGTAACACCACCGATTTATGCGGNCAAAAAAATAAGCCCAGAAAAGTAGTAGAAATACTTCATTGAATGAATATTTTGCTAAGTTACGGTTAACTTAGCAAAGTCCTAATTATTTACCAAATGGTCGGAGCACAAAAAAAACGAAAAGTGGCCGAAAATAGCACACAATGAGCACAATAATACGAACAAATTTTTTCTTCATTTTTTCATTTTATCGCCGCTAACTTGATTGAGCTTGCGGCAAGCTAAGCGGCACATTTCACAAGCCTTGTTTTTATTGCTTCACGTGTAAGTGATTTTTATAAACTGGAAGACGAAGCATAAAAATGCGTTCCCTAAAGAATGCAAATATTTGCTAAAGCGGCACATGCTAAAATAATGTATGTATGTAAGTATTTTCCCCAACGCCAATCAGGGCATACAAAAAGAAGAATAAAAGGCTTTTGAATGTTTTTTGAAAAGAGCAAAAAATTTAAGAAAATATCTAAGAAATGAAAAAGAAACAAGTAAGAAAGTCTAAGTTCGGGCGGAGCCGAACATTAAATACCCGGCGCAAGTATTAAATATATGTTTTTTCACCCTTCCGAAACCTTCCGCTAGATGGTAAGCCGAGGTGTATCA
>NW_016201943.1:0-2421 GCF_001687245.7 Rhagoletis zephyria | reverse complement strand
TTATCATCATCCTCGCCTACCTTCTTCCATACCATACCTTCCCACCTGCCCAGCAACAACAACCACAACCCCAACATCTATTCTTCTATTTGCCACTCTCAATGATCTCCACAGCTCACTGTCTCTTCTAATCAGGTAAGTGTGTGTGTGTGTGTGTGTGTAGTTTTTGTCCCCAAACTTTTTACCTCCAGGGAGCTCCTTCGATCTCTACCTCCTTTTGACCAGTCAGTCAGCTTTTGTTCTGTACTTTGCTGGTGAATTCACCTCTTTCTCAATCTCAACGTAAACATCGCAGCTCTTTTCCACCGTCCGCAGCAGCATCAGTGTCCTCTCTAGCTCCCTTATCTGGATCCGCACTTCATTTGGTGCGTCGTTGTCTCTGCTGTCATCTGCTCGCTCTCCAGTGTGTTTTGAGGTTGTCTGCCTGTCTGCCTTTGCCTCTGCTGCAATCTCGTTTGCTCACTCACACTGCCTGCTGCTGCTGCTGCTGATGATGATGATCATGTGAGGCAGAGAAGATCGGTGGTGGTGGCTGCTGCTGCCAATGTTGCCAATGTTGATGGTTGTCCTGTGCTTTCTGTGTCCATTTGCTATCCCCCCTCTCTGTCTCTGTCAACCTGGCAGCTGAAACCGCACTCAGCCGAACTCCACTTTGAAGTGCACACACACACAGAGAGACACTGTGCTGATAAGGCTGACGTACAACAACTGCAGTGCTATCAGACTGAAATCTAGGAAAATCAGGAGGAGTGGGGTGGTGTGGTGAGGAATCTTTTCGGTCTCGAGACAACCGCAGCAGCAGGAGCTCCTCCACTGCTGCTGACTTCCTCGAAGTAAAATCCCACTACCGNGGGTGGTGTGGTGAGGAATCTTTTCGGTCTCGAGACAACCGCAGCAGCAGGAGCTCCTCCACTGCTGCTGACTTCCTCGAAGTAAAATCCCACTACCGCCTAATGCCACAGTATAATTACCTCGTTAGCAGCCTTCTTCTTCTTCTTCTTCAGCCCCTTAGTCATCGGCAATCGATTTTCTCGTACATTCGCTCGCTCGTTCTCTTCCTTCAGTCTCACTATCAGCCAGCCAGTCAGCTGTCTGTCCTCATGAGTCAGAGTCAGAGTGTGTGTGTTACGTAAGAGAGCTGACTGCTCAACTGATTGCCCATGATAGAGTAGGAGAGCTTCCTTGCCAGACTATTGTTTGCCTTCTCCTTCTTCTTCTTCTTACCTGCGAGAATAGTGTACCTCAGTGTCATTCACTCAGTAGTCACTCATTCTCGCAGCATTGATCGGTCACCCCTTTCACTCTTTTCCATCAGCTGTACTTGGGCTCTACCGCGCAGCGTAGTGTACGTCGTAGCTTCTTCTTCTGCTGCTGCTGCTGCTGTCGTACAGATTGGACAGCGGCACCAACAGCTATCGACAGGCGCAGGCGACATTACCAGGCAACAACACATACACAGACAGACAGACAGACAGGCAGGCAGAGAGACCTTATCAATGTGCCTGTGGCTCCCAGCTCCTCCTGCTTCTCCTGCCTTATCTCGGCCACACTATCACCCCCTTTCTCTTTCCATTGGAAGCGACAATTGTGGTGATGGTGGCGACCCTCTCATCTCGAGGTTCTTGGCAGCAGCAGCAGCAAGATTATTGAGCAGGGCAGAGCTCTCCCTTAGATCGCCACTGATTAGTGAGCGGATTGATTGCGCCTGGTGGCCACCCATCCCCTCACTTCTTTTTTTCCTCGGGGGGACTCGCTAATTGTGCTGCTGCCACTGCTCCTGGTCATCGGCTGTGCTCTGCTGTGCTGTGCCTATTGTGGTGATATGATCCCAATGGTTTGATCTGATCTGATCTGCTCACTGGCTACACTGCTTTTTTCTGTGTCACATTTGAAAGCCACACTCGCACTTGCTCGCACTCACTCACATCGATACAGTGGACATAAAACAGTTGTGTCGCGTCTTCTGCTTTGGCGCTGCTGTCGTCGTTGTCGTCGTCGTTGTCGATATCGTCTTTTTGCTGTCCATTTTGAAGCGTGCGTGCGAGCAGAAGCAGCAGCAATCCACTTTGTTTCTACACTCTTGAAACACACTCACTCACTCACTCACACGACCGGGCCACAAAATCGCACTTTTCAACTGCGACAGCAACACCAACGGTTGCGGCAGAAGCTGCTGCTGCTGCTTCCACTTTGCACTCGCAGTGGCTATCTCCCTTCTTCATTTTCTTTTTCTTCATTTTGCTCTGTGAAGCTCGCATTTTTCCTCCTCATTTGAATTTTTAATTACCTCTCGGCGGTGTGTTCACGGTAACTCTCTCTGTCTCTTGTGTTTAGCTCTGTGTGTTGTGCCATCAGCGTTGATGGTGTTGATGGTGTTGCCTTAAATGGCTCACCGCAAAAAGAAGCTGTCAGATGTTGTTG
>NW_016201942.1:0-2421 GCF_001687245.7 Rhagoletis zephyria | reverse complement strand
GACTATTGTCCGGTGGAAATGTTGAGATTAAATTACTTATAATCTTCCGCCGAGTCATAATTATGCGGTTAATGAGTAATGAATAATGAGTGAAAAGTAGTCATAAGCATTTGACACTCACTCACTCGCAAGCCCTAAAGGTATCCACACACACATATGAATATTTAAGTACAAACATATGTGGAAGAAACTGGCAGTGTTAAAAATGTATTTTTTTATATATTTTTCCAATCTGTAAGCTCTAAGTAAGATCATTAACTGTATCTCCAAGTGACGTCCCTTCCAACCTGTGCCTGTGTAAGCCTTTTTTTTGTTAATTTTTGATTCTAGATCAAATAGAGAGGCCGATACCATAATCATTGGACTTTATACTTATTTTGATTGATATTTACATAAATAGTTTAAAGACCCCGAGGTTTCACAGAGGTTGTCTTGGTAGGCCCATAAGTCATTTGCTACGCTCATTGTAGACTACTCAATTTTCCTCGCCATCTTAGTAGATTATTTCATTCCCTTCGACGCTATATCCAGGAACCCAGGAGAGAGAGAGAGAGAGAGACATTGACGTTACTCACGGGCCAAATATTTATAAGCGATATTTCTGAACAATTCCAGACTTTACTACTTTAGCACTTTCTGTCCGCTTGGCTGCACGCGAATAAAGGGTATTTCCTTAATAGGAGCTTATATTTTAAGAAGACAGAGTTTTTGTCATGCAGGCGATAGATTACCTGATCTGCAAGTTCTCTGAATAGAGTCTAGCGCTTATTCTCTATTTGAATCATCGGCCTATGTGGTAATACCATCGTTTCCCATCGGTAGGTCTATAGTTGAAAATAGCAGAAGAATTCTTAAGCGGCAATCTCATAATAAAGTAATGGGATCAGTGCCAGCATCTAAGTAATAAGTATGCAGCTCTCAAGAAAACGGCCAATGAAATTTGACATCTGATACTTCACAGCCTGTTGTCTCACTCTTTCCTTAAGAAATAATGGAACGGGCATACATATATTTCTGTTGCAAACATGGATTGCCATATGCTCTCTTTTTACAAACAACTTTCGAAAACCCGTTACAAAAAGCGTAGCAATTGTGACTCAAGCCACTACTTCTTAGCCATTTCTTGTACGTCATTTTATATGGAGTTTTTGTTTTTCTTGAAAGTTGCATACTNATATATTTATACTTACATATACCTACCTAACCTACATATATATATAATATGCAAAAATGTTTAAAAAATGTAGTTAAGTCAATAAATTTTAGTTTTTATGAACTCAAAAACCTGTTTATAAATAGCAAAAAAACAAAGCCATTCTTGTTGATCATTCAGATTTTAAGGTTGTCACATAGACCGATGAGATCGGGAAAATTACACTCTAATTAGTTAATTCTAATAAATATTATACTCCTTTTATTGCGTTTTGCTATCCATGAAACATTGTTTATTCCAAGAACTCAGAGGCGTTGTTAATCTACTTATTCGAGTATTTTTGATTGTTTTCTATGAATTTTTTAATCGATAGCAATAAAAATAAGAGGTTTATTGAACGTCTCTACATATGCACCTACATAAATATGTATGTGTGCGCATGAAATAATGTTTATATGAAGTTCATACCATACGCTCTAGGTGCATATTTGTATATGGACTACAAGTCAAGGAACATGGATATGCCCGGCAGGAAAACTATGCCACAACTGTGTGAAAATGTTCCATTAAAAACAATTGAAAAATCTTTCGAATCGAATAGGGGTTTGAAATTTTTGGTAAGTGTAGTTAGGTCGTATTTTCACGAAGTAGTCGAACATTCGACAGCAACTTTCGAGGAAGTGTTGCTTCACTGCACAGAACCAATCGTTGGTTGGCTTTCAGAATAAATTTTAACGAACTGTAAAAAAGTTGTGGGTTGAATAACACTGCACGCTATGAAGAAGATTTACAAGGCAATTCTGACAACTGTCTTTCAACTCACCACAGTCTTTCGAAAGACAAAAGTCTTTCCTGACGCAATTGAAAATTCTTGCAACTATCTTGAAAGCTCTTTCCAGTCTCTTGAATCACTGATTTAAAGATAAGCTAACGAGAAAGTCTTCAAAATTTAACAAAATAAAGAAAATCAAACTTAAAAACAAAATTTAATAAAAAAAAATATTATAAATTAATTTATATCCAAAAACTACAAAATAATAATTAAACGAAAAAAAGATTAATTGGTCTAAAAATTAATTTAAAAAAAATCCTTTTCAAAATAATATAATCTATAAATAAAAAAATTAAATTAACAAAAGAACAAAAAGAAAATGAAAAGTAAGATAAACATGACAAAAGTTCCTAAAAATTAAATTACATTAAACAAAATATTTTCCTATTGAAAACAATAAAAAATAAAAGAAAATTAGATAAAAAACTAAATTTTA
>NW_016201941.1:0-2421 GCF_001687245.7 Rhagoletis zephyria | reverse complement strand
GTATATGGGAAGTATTGGTTGATATCTTCTATATATGTTTATTTTATTCAAATATATGGGCATAAATGATTTTCCATACAAAATCACCTCGTCATCATTTTGCAAACACGTGCACGCATTGGAAGCGTGGGAAGGAGACAAAAAGTATGTATGTGTCCGTAAGTACATATTTCGGGGTTTATCGGTATAATAATCGATACTTTGTCGGTTTTATTACCGATGTTTTTATCGATTTTGCTATCGAAATTTTTATCGATAATGTTATTGATTTTGCTATCGATATTTTCGGAACTTATCGATATAATGATCGGTATTTTTTCGATTTTGTTATCGATATTTTTTATCGATTTTGTTATAGATATTTTGTTGACTTTGTTGTCGATTTTGTTATCGACACTGTAATCGATTTTATGATAGATTATTTATCGATTTTGTTATCGATATTTTTATCGATTTTGTTATCGATTTTATTACCGATATTTTTATAGATTTTGTCGTCGGTATTTTAATCGATTTTGTAATCGATATTTTTACCGGTTTTGTCATCGATATTTTTATTGATTTTGTTTACGATTTAGCTATCGATATTATTATTGCTTTCGTTATCGATATTTTCATCGAATTTGTTATCGATATTGTTATTGGTTTTGCTATCGATATTTTCGGAACTTACCGATATAATGATCGATACTTTTATTGATTTTGTTATCGATATTTTTTATCGATTTTGTTATCGATTGTGTAATCGATTTTGCTATCGATTTTGTCATCGATACTTTTATCGGTTTTGTTACCGATATTTTTATCGATTTTGCTATCGATATTGTTATAGCTTTTTTTATAGGTTTTATATTCGATATTTTTATTGATGTTGCTATCGATATTGGTATCGATATTTTTATGGATTTTGTTATGGATTTTGTTATCGACTTTATAGTCGATTTTGTTATCGACTTTGTTATCGATTTTGTAATCGATATTTTGATAGATTTTGTAATCGATTTTGTAATCAGTATTGTTATCGATTTTGCTATCGATTTTGCTTTCGATATTTTTTCGATTTTGATATCAATATTTTCATCGATTTCTTTATCATGTTTTTATCGATTTTGCTACCGATATTATTATCGCTTTTGTTATCGATATTTTTTGCTTAGTGTGTGCTTTTGTTTTTTTTACTTCGATATGCTCTTAACCATACCAAGTATTCTACGTTTAAATTTAGCGGCTGTATCTCCGATACAGCCTGCAGGCCAAGACGAAGGCGCTGGACTGTTCCTTTTTTTCTCAAATGCTTAAAGAGTTGTTTATGTATAAGTAAAAAACGATCATTTTTTTATATTTCTAGAGAACGTGGTTTTTGCCGATTTTCAGTATTTAAGGAGATCAGGCGCAATGAGATTGGTTAAGTTGTATTTCTAGAAGTGGTTTTCGAGATACAAATATTTTACATAAGGGGGCGGGCCACGCCCAGTTTACAAAATTTTACGAAAAACTAATTTTTGCTTAAGATCCATTGGAAATATCATTTTTGAGTATATATCTAAAAATTCGTTAACCGCACTGCGCAAAGATGTGAAAATCCTTTACATACACACACATATATTAATGGCCGTATTTTAGACAACAAATATTTATGTATTTAGCATTTTCAACGAACTTTATAATTTGCCATAAATGTCTCGGGATTGCGATGAAAAAGTTATAATAAAAACAAGTAAGAAAGTCTAAGTTCGGGCGGAGCCGAACATTAAATACCCGGCGCAAGTATTAAATATATGTTTTTTCACCTTTCCAAAACCTACCGCTAGATGGTAAGCCGGGGTGTATCAATTTTGNGGCACACGGTTCCGGAGATTTGCCCATATATTTCTATGTACCTGTATTGCGATAATGTTTTATTTTTATTCACGTGTAACGTTGGCACGCGCAGCTCAAACTGCTTCATTCAGCTCAGTAGAGTTCTTGGAAAAATATTATATGTGTGTGCTCTTTTTTATTGAATACATTCAACAATTACAGCTATTGTTCTGCTCAGGTTGAATTTTATATTTTTACAGAGATGTAACTATGAGGGTATTCACACTTTCTTTGGTTTAAGTTCCTATGCGAACATCTATCTGTTTGTCTTTGTCGAAAGTTTAACAATGTTTTAATAAAAGGCAACCTACCAATTGTGTTAAGCTGGAATTCATTTTAATAAAAGCACCTACACCATGACTTCAAACATTTCAGTTGGGTTGGGGTGCGTTAAGTGATCCAAGGTTAGTTGGCTCTCTCTCTCTGTGATGACTATATCTCTATCTCTATCTCTATCTCTATCTCTATCTCTATCTCTATCTCTATCTCTATCTCTATCTCTATCTCTATCTCTATCTCTATCTCTATCTCTATCTCTATCTCTATCTCTATCTCTATCTC
>NW_016201940.1:0-2421 GCF_001687245.7 Rhagoletis zephyria | reverse complement strand
GCCATATATGCTTATATAATTATTTTTATTTTAATAAAATCCTGTTTTTATACTTCAATTTTTTTCTGTCAATCATCATTTTAATCATAGATGTTTAGAGAATATATACTTATGTATGGGTAAGAACCTTAATATAAATATTTTACATCACTATGCCCTGACTTTTAAATAACTCGTTAATGTCCTTGAGAGCACTGTTGGCTGCCGGGTCAAAAACTGCAGTCTGTTAATCTGTGCGGAGCGGTATTTGAATATGTCTTATTCCAGCGTACCTAAGACAATCATGCAGCACGAATCGTATTATATTATTAAGAAGTGCTTTAAATAATGTCTGTTGTAGCCATGCCCCGTGAGTGATAGGTTAAGCCGAATTAAAAGGCGGTGACATCGGGATATATTTTGGCTTGAGTCCTTCGGCCGAAATGATGCCTGTTTGGCGAAATTATCAGAAAATTAAAACTAAGCAACACTTTCGGAGATGTCCCTATCATGGGTGAGTCGATATTATTAGTATCACGACTTATATTTGGTTCATTGTGGGTAACGCCTCCAAAGTTTTGCCTCCAGATAACTATTTATCCTCCAGAGAATTATTCAAGTCCGGTGTATTGGTATTATTCGTAAGCGGATTGATAGGTACCACTACAGTCACGATGAACCACAGCTTGACTGTCTCGAGATTTGATCCGGTGATCTCATATCAGATGTGATAGGATAGGATTAGATATAATAGTTTTGGAGAGAATGAAAATATTTAATGTTACTATATCGGAGCTAACATAATAAGTTAAGAGGTTTGTATAGTAACTTCTCCAGTAAAACATTGCAGCCAGAGCGTAAAAGCAAAATAGAGCGTAAAATTGACAAGAAGAGAAAACTAGCAGAAAAAGTTACTGAACGCAAAACTAGTAAAAACTTGCAAGTGAATAGTTGTTGCACCCTTTTGATATTCTGCTGTAAACATTTTACTATTTATAAATCGGTTTTANGCCGAGCTTCAACTTGTCACACATAGAAGAGAGACTACAGTTTTACGCCAATCCCGCACGGCGATTATATTTTTATGAGAACCTGTTTTTCATGGTAGCAATACACTCGAAGGTTTGCCATTGCCTGCCGAGAGGCCACCGATATTAAATAAACACTTTTTTTACTGGGTTCGAATCCAGGCCTTGCGGAATGGTAGTCGCACTTCTAACCACTGCAGCACAGCGGCCGAGAACATAGGATAGGATAATATGAAACAGGCTTGGTGTTAGCAAGGAAAGCAAAGAAAAATAAGGAACAAAAAGAAAAGAAAACAAAAATAAACTAAAGGAAAGAATCTAAATTCGCAGTATCTTCAAAAAAAAATTTATGCAAATACAAAACAAATTTCGTAAACTTGCTGAGAAGTACAGATGTATGCACCGAATTCTCATAGCATTTTGGCTTGTGTTATTTGTTGAATGATGCATATCATTTAGGGCAGGACGTAAGTAGAAGGATTATGAAAATAACTCCTCTTAAAACGCCTTGATCTTGGACGTAAGTCGACTTTTTCCTCTCCCTTTATGATAACACATATGTATGCAAAATACCTTCGCATGTGAATAATCGGAAATCTATCCTTCATCCACACCTTCACCAATCAATTTTGAAATTCCTCAGACCGTTAAAATTTAAAATGACAAATTTTCCCAACAAAACTTTGTTAGGCTGATAATCATCAGTATTTTAAGACAAGTGTCAGGGGTAGAAAACAAGAAAACAAGCCGGTGTAACTAAACCTGCAAGAGATGTGAAGGAATATTAAGTCCTTTCTTTGTTTAACCCGACATCAACATAGCTTATGGAACCAACACCGAGGAACGTAACAATAAGGATAGGTAATGTAGTTTTGATTTTGCAAATATATACGTTTTTAAGGCTCAAGGACTTTAGGCGCTTAGCAATATTTGAGGGCAGTGACATACATACATAAGTAGTTGTTGCTCCACAGCTGACGCCACCACCAACACATCTTCAACCACGCAACATATCAGCTGTCATTGTCTTGTCAAAATGGTTGACATAATAAATACGCGATAAGATTGCGCAATTAGCTGTTTTGCCATTTTGTGGTTTGCGGTTGTGACTTAAGCGATGAACTCACTGGCGGCAGCGACGGTGGCAAAAGAGCTACATAGCAACATTGTCTGCTTAAGTATGCTAGACTTAAATGGTTAAGGCGACTGCCAACTGCCGATTTTCCTCGCAGTGCAAGTTTTGCCGCGCTACAACAGCTGAAGTGTCAAATGAAGCAAAAATTGCTGATTAGCTGTCATTTTTTTCACTAACTTTGTCGCTGCGGCATTGGAACTTATTAAGTTAATTTTTTTTTGGTTTCTGATTTTCTTGCGCCGCTTCTTATTTACGGCGCTGACAACTGAGAAGCGACAA
>NW_016201939.1:0-2421 GCF_001687245.7 Rhagoletis zephyria | reverse complement strand
TTTGCAACACAAACACTTGGACACTTCAGCTAACTTGCGATGACGATGAAAAGAACACTTGAACAAACACAAACACTGTCTTTCAATACCACCACCACTTTTGAGTAATATAAGGCGATAATGTCCAGTGAAACTCCTCTACTCTACTGATATTGGCTTTCCACCACTTGAACACTCAAACACCCAAAATTGACCGTACTGTTCTGTCTGATTTTGTCCTGAATTCAGTAATAAAAAAGCGCAAAAAACCAAACTTCAACTACAGTGTCCAAAGTTGCCCAACAAATATTGTGAAATGAAGCTAATTAAAAGAGGGGACGGGAGAGAGTTTAATGGATAGAGCTGAGCTGAGCTCTGTGTGGTGCACTAAGCTGCCGAAGAATGAACAACAAATTGAAAAACACAAAATTAAAGTTACTTTGTCACCATTTGTCGCTTTTATGGTCGCTCGGTAGCATCAGTGCCGCCGTGCCAAGTGTCGACAGCATTAGTCTTGTAATTGAAGTGGCAATTAAAGGCAATTATTCGGTTCTACTACTACGCTCAGGTGTCGTCTCTCTTTCTCTCTGTGTGTGTGTGTCCTTTGGCTACATCTTCGCCACCACCAGCAAAGAAGAGGACCTCCGCCACACACAGTGGCAATGACGATGATGCTCAAGCACTACTTAATGGCCTAATGAATTAATTGCCCAAACCGACGATGAAGACGACGGCGGTGATCGTTACAAGGAAACAGAAGCAGAAGAAGAAGGAGCTCATCATCGGCATCAGCAGCATCAGCCTTCATCTCGGNGCAGATGCAGAAGAAGAAGGAGCGCATCATCGGCATCAGCAGCATCAGCCTTCATCTCGGTGGCATCTCATTCGCTCTTTCGCAACCCCAGTGACACTTCTCTTTCTCTTGCAACACTGTCGTCTATCTCTTTCTTTTCCTCCACTTGTCTGCTTCTGGCCCTTGTTATCATCTTTTTCAGAGTGTGTGCCTTATCACTACCACCACCACCACTGTGCACTCTCTCTCTCTCCCTGAATTATCCATTTCGAACTGTAATCATTCGAAGTGTTCAGTGCTAATCGGCGGTTATCCAAGTGCTGCATCGGCATCGGCAGCATCTCCTCCTCATCCACCACATCAAGCTTCATTGACCTTTGACTGCGACAGCAGCAGTTATCGAGCCCTCTCAATATCCTGCTCTTCAAATAAGTTTTTCTTGCTCGCCAGAGGAGCTGCTAAACTCGTGCGCCACCAGGAGTTGAAGTTTGAACTGTCAAACACAAGCACAAGCACAAGCATACAAGCGCACACGCTGCACACAGTCCATCTCCTCTCCACTGTCTGCCTCCTCTTCATTTCCCTGATTTANCGTCGGGAACAAGCACACAAGCGCACACGCTGCACACAGTCCATCTCCTCTCCACTGTCTGCCTCCTCTTCCTTTCCCTGATTTATTTATCTTGCCTTTTCTGAGCAGGCACAAGCCATTGGCACTTTGACCACCGCCACCAGTCAGTCAGCGAGCTAATAAAAAAGAAGAANTTTTCCCTGATTTATTTATCTTGCCTTTTCTGAGCAGGCACAAGCCATTGGCACTTTGACCACCACCACTACCAGTCAGTCAGTCAACGAGCTAATAAAAAAGAAGAAGACGAACAGTATGGTCGATCCTACCGCCGCCTAAATGCCTTCAGCTCCCCTGACCACACTTGCTGGGCTGGGGTGCACACTTGCTGAGAATGTTGAGCGTTTTTTAATTATTCAATTCAATTCACCTTGTTCAGCAGTGTGCTGCTGGGAAAACAGTGACAGGGACGACCNAGAACAGTATGGTCGATCCTATTGCCGCCTAAATGCCTTCAGCTCCCCTGACCACACTTGCTGGGCTGGGGTGCACACTTGCTGAGAATGTTGAGCGTTTTTTAATTATTCAATTCAATTCACCTTGTTCAGCAGTGTGCTGCTGGGAAAACAGTGACAGGGACGACCGACTGAGTATGTGCACTGACCAGCAGGGTGCAAACCACCACCACCACCACCACCACAACTACCACCACTGTCCAATACTACAATGCCAAATGGATGATCATTGCCGATGATGATGATGGTGGTGGTCGCCGTGCACTGTGTGTGTGTGTGTGCTTTCCGAGACACTGTGGTGCTTGCGTGCCTACCGCAGAGTGTCAGCTACCTTTACCTTTCACAGTTTTTTAGTTTGACTGCTCGTTTGTTGGCCGAAGTTGTGTCCTGCACCAAAAAGCAGCACACACACACAATTGGCCTCAGGCCTTATGGGTGCCCAGCTGAATGGCATGTGTTTTGAGAATGAGAGTGAGGAAAAGAGAATGGAGACAAATGACAGAAAAAAGGAGCAAAAGACAGCACCAAACCACGCACTCAAGTGCTGCTGAGCAATGGTGCTGTTC
>NW_016201938.1:0-2421 GCF_001687245.7 Rhagoletis zephyria | reverse complement strand
TGGTAGTAGGTAGCTAAATGTGTGTATGTTTGTATGTGAGTAGGAAGTAACCAAAAAGGTAGAGTGGTGTTGTGTTCTGATCATAAATTTTGTGTATTTCTTTAATTAGTTGCCTAAATTATGAATCAGGTTCGTTTCTTAAGTCTTTTGTTTGGTTCTTGGGGAATACGAAAATTATGGGACTAACTTGTTTCTTTGCTCTGGAATTTGTCTGGCATAGCTATAGTGGAGACATATCTGGTCATGACTTGAAGATAGACTGCTTTTAAATAAGTATTAGAGCAGCTCTTCGGTCTAGCGACCAAAACATGCAGTCGTAAAACGTATAATTGTGTTAATCGATTAGCGAGGCAGACTTCGATTCAGCTGGCATGCCGATACTTTTTCAGCGCTGGCCTGAGCTAATTATGATTCATATTAGACAGCCACTGGCGAGGCATCCATTCAAGATTATAGATAGCCGTTTGAAAATTACATGGCATGTAATTCATTGCTCTTGACCAGGATATTATGATAATAAAAATGGGAATATGCTAGATCTGGGCAGGTATCAAGAAAACAGCTAAAGTCTGTAGAGAACTCGCTTAACACTTAATTAGGCGCATAAAGAAAATCACACAATTAGTCGCATGGGGTTCCGAGTGACCCCAATAAAAGTGTTGAAAAAAGAGTTTTAGAAATAAAAAAACGAAGTGTGTATTATCAAAAATATTAAACTACTCTATTGTCCTTAACTTAGAATAACAAAAACATAATTTCGACTGTAAACTTATAAAAAAAGAAATTAAAAACTTTGGTCCGTCAAAAAATGTTACGTTAGTGGTCGCATGAGCATCAGCACTAAAGAGAGTTGCGACACATATGTGTGCACGCTCCAAGCTCTCCAAGACATATTTTTTTACAACTTGAAATGGCCTTGACCCTATGTGCATAATTAAGGGTTAACTTGCTTTTTGATAGTAATTTTCGGTGAAATTGTGAAGAAATACTCTTTTCGCTGTCAGAAGGAATAATACCATTGATATTAAAGGCATTTTTGAGAATATACACACAGAAATAATAGACTCGACTTACTTTGAAGAGTTTTGGCTATATTTTCATGGTTTATTTTATGTTTAATATTTTTTTTAGAAGCCTGGCTAGTTATACAACAAACACCATACTATACACCGAAGTACAGGTACTTCAATTAGCTTTGAAATTACACTAAATTTTTTAAGTCATCAGTATGTCTTAAAGCTAACTTAATTTTTATAAGCTTTAAATTTCGGGTTTAACCTCTCATATCTTCTTTGGTTTTAATTTCAGCTAAATAACTTCAACACGGTTGTAATCAGTACAAAAATTCTACTGAGCCTAATTTTTAGTTGTCCTACAGCTATACGGTCGGCATTCTTTATATATACCGACCACTTGGCCATTTCACCGGCATAAGGGAAAAGCTTTTATAAGCACATTGCAAATCATATTGCAGTCGTGAATCACCAACGAGAAAAACAATTGTCTTTAGTAAGAATCTAGAACATAGCCCTAACCTAATTATCTAAACTTGGACTATTGCTTTGAGTGCAAACCCGAATCGTTTCCTTAGTGTACCTTTATTAACAACAATAATAATATTTTCTTGCGATAATCGCGATAAAATCCTTTCAAATTTTAACAATTTATTTCACTAAGAATGCCAATTTGGCCATGAAGAATTAGTCGCTGCACGTAAGGATCATCGCATGGGTGGCATTTATGTAGGTCTTAGGCCTTCTACTAAACCAAATCTTAGGCCTTCTACTAAACCAAATCTTCTAATAAACCAAACGATAATAACAACAACAACAATTAAATTGTGTAAACTAAGCGGGAATTGCATGCTAAATCAGTTTTTCACTTGCTATCAGCTTGCACCGAGCAATCGCAGTAAGACAAGCGGAGAGGCAAGGAAAATGGAGGTAATTTGTCGACGATGTCAAGTTGAAACTTTATGTGAGCGGTGTGCGAGAAGTGCGCGGCGGTGGTGAGGGTGTGAGAAAAGGAAGTGGGTACCGGTGCGACATGGTGCGCATGCGCATGCGCCGCGTCGTGCAAGTGCACCGAACGCAGCGACGATGAACAACAAGTTGACGGCGATAACGATCAAACAAACACAAATAGTGCATAAATAAACACGAGTGTAGATGCAAATTGATAAGCGGCCATGCAATGCCACTACGCTCTCAAGCATTCGCAGCAGAGTTTAGTACAAATGAACGGATACAAAGCATAATAAAAAAATAGTGAAGCGAACAGAGTGCAGGGGGACTGCTGTTGCGCCATTTGCTGTTGCTGGCTGGTGGCATGTCGTGTTAGCCAATCTGTACGTCACCGCACAATCGCTTGACTGAGCAGTGTGCTGCCATCGCAGGCGACTAGAGCGAGTGACACAACGGT
>NW_016201936.1:0-2421 GCF_001687245.7 Rhagoletis zephyria | reverse complement strand
TCTAAGGTAAGTATTGAGTTCTATTTGTAATGAAATCTGAATACGATGTGATTACTTTTTACCTTTTCCAGGGAGAACAACGATTGGATCTCTGTAAAACAAGGTTTTGTTTGCCATACACCATAAATTTTTGCAATTTAACACAAATTCGGCAGCCGAATGGCCCAATACGAAGCATTCGTCGATCACAGCACGCACCTTATCCACTTGTAAAACTAACCCCTCAGGAAGCACAACAATTAAATGGTACAATTTAATAATTTTTGTAAAACGTTAAATTTTATTCTTTATAAAATTGCAGCCAACATCTATAAAGATTTTACTACGACACGCAATAACACTTTACCCACAACCGCAGCCCAGTTGGCGGATACTAAACAGCTACAGCAGCGCATGACATTGCATAATAATGGCTTGTCCACAACATCCTTTCCTCATGCAAGTCGACAACCGCAACCGTTACCTCCAATGGTAACTGTATCCAGTCAACACATTCCACACGCTCACCACCAGCAACAAATAAACCACCACCATAGCCACCCTCACCTGCAATCATCTTCTTCGCATGCGCAGCCTCAACATCGCAATAAATCACACAAAAAAAACAGCGAAACATCCACCACCAATTTGCGGCATATTCTCAACAATTTGAACATATTCGGAAGTAGCACAAAAAGTAACAGCCAGCATATGAATAACAATAGCAGTATGGCCCAGACTTCAACCTCGAATCATTTAGGCATGCAGTTCTCCCATTCCAAAACCCCACTAACTGCTTCAATGAAAAGTCACCACAGCCGTTGCTCGGATGGTTCCTTACAGTCGCACCGCAGCAGTCGTTTGGGCTCTCACCGGTCTCGTTCACGCACACGTGCATCGGATACAGACACAAACAGCATGAAATCTACACGGCGTCCGAGTGTTGACACAGTTTCCACATATCTCTCGCACGAAAGCAAGGAAAGTTTACGTAGTCGTAATTTCGCCATATCTGTTAACGATCTGCTTGATTGTTCTTTGGGCAGCGATGAAGTATTTGTACCATCGTTGCCACCATCTTCTCTGGGCGAGCGTGCACCAGCACCTCCTCCACTACCACATCATGTGAGCTCTATAAATTTAGCGCCCTCTGTAGGTACCGCTGGTGGTTCTGTTACAGTAGTAGCTACGCTTCACAATACTCATCAACACCAATCTCAGCAACAATTAGCATCATCAACACAACAATCAGCTATTGCTGGCGCGATTGTGGGTGTGGATCCAGCAAGTGATATGATATCTCGATTCGTTAAGGTGGCAGAGCCGCCCTTGTGGCCAAACGCCCAACCGTGTCCCATGTGTATGGAAGAGCTGGTGCAAAGCGCACAGAATCCAACTATTGCCTTAACTCGCTGTCAGCATTTAATGCATTTACAATGCCTCAATGGCATGATTATAGCACAGCAAGGTGAAAGGAGCAAGGTAAATAAACACTCCCAAAACATTAACTGACTTTCTTGTTTGTAAATAACTTTTACAAATACCTAAACTTTATATTTTAATAATAACTTATAAGAAATGAAACCTATTTTTTGACTTTTCAGAATCTCTTCATTGAGTGTCCAGTGTGCGGTATCGTTTATGGTGAAAAAGTTGGTAACCAACCAAATGGCACTATGTCATGGAGCATCATTAGCAAAAGTTTGCCAGGCCATGAGGGTCAGAATACCATACAAATTGTTTACGAGTAGGTCAATCCTCTTTCATGTTCTTTTTTTTCAGTAATTATAAAATGAATTTTCAGCATCGCATCTGGCGTACAAACCGATGAACATCCACATCCAGGTCGAGCTTTCTTCGCTGTTGGATTTCCGCGCGTGTGTTACCTACCCGACTGCCCGCTTGGTCGCAAAGTATTGCGCTTTCTAAAAATTGCCTTCGATAGGCGTCTCTTATTCTCGATTGGCCGTTCGGTTACCACAGGTCGTGAAGACGTCGTAATTTGGAATAGCGTGGATCACAAAACGCAATTCAATATGTTCCCAGACCCAACGTATTTACAACGTTGCATGCAACAATTAGTGCACTTGGGTGTCACCGATTGATGGACGCCAATGATGAATACGAAATTAGATTTAAAATATTTTAGTTAGTGTGCAATTTGAAAGTGTTTCAAAGTAAGTTGCGTTCGAGTAGCTCGAACTTTAAATACCCAAGTGGTTTCCATTTTGTGTCAAATGTAAAGTGCTGAAGGCGTCATGCATGCATAATTTTATAAGCTTTAAAATTGTAGGTTTTAAAAATTTACTAGACTTCCTTGAATGTTCTTCCATATTAGTTTCTAGTTTTAGATAGTATGGATGTATTTAATATCCAAATTTGCTTATGATTTACTATGAAGCAATTTTTAATTATTTCGCTAGGTATTAGTAGCAATTCAAT
>NW_016201935.1:0-2421 GCF_001687245.7 Rhagoletis zephyria | reverse complement strand
AAAGCACCTTTAAATTCCTTTGATTTCATGAGCTTTCGTATATCCGGCCTATTCAGACACTTGGTGAATGACAAAAATCGATCAATGAACACCTATAAATACTACGTGAGTTTCAATATTTTACTGAGAGGTACTTATGAATTGGCGCATCTTTTAAGGGTGGCTATATACCTGATTCGTGTGCGTTTTAAATTTTTCGAAACGTTCTAAAACATGACCACTCATAAATGTGGGTGCAATTTGTGTAAAAAAATCATGCAGGTAGCCAACGGAAAAAACCCAAATAATTAAAAAAGTGCACTNAAATGTGGGTGCAATTTGTGTAAAAAAATCATGCAGGTAGCCAAGGGAAAAAAACCAAATAATTAAAAAAGTGCACTTTCCTTTTTTCCTTTTAATTGTCCACGCACATTTATGACCGTTTTTTAGTTTGTTACCGCTACCATAAAAATCAAATAACCTTTTGTTTATTACTTTTTTTTAATTCTGACAATCATAAAAAAAAGTCATCAATGTTTTTTCCAAGGAATTTTGAGCATATCTCGAGCAAATTTTTGAAATTCATACCTTTACTTAATTTTGAATAAAAGCGAAACGCATACATTGATTTTCATGATGTATGTCTCATTTTGTTCATAGGTTATGTGACTTTACGTGACACTTTTTTCCGTTTTGGATTTTTTATGAATTAAAAAAAAAAAGTTTTAATTTTTAGGCAAAAATAATATTTTTTTTCTTCATACATATTTTTACCGGCAAAACTGTTGAGTATATAGAAAAACGTTATATTAACAGATTAAAGGAATTGTAATTTCTAATTTTTTTAAATTTGTTTGAGCAAAATCGGACTAGTGGTTCTCGAGTTATGTCAAAAAAAAAGACCACCAAAGGTGACAATTTCCCCTATATGATAGTTACTCACTTCAAATCGATATATCTCGATTCCTAGACTTGACCCAGTGAAACGCCGGGCCACGTATAACTTGTTTTTGACCGATATAACATTTCCCGTTGGTTTCATCCCATCCCGATTTTGAAGTCGCATAGTGTAATTGATGGAGAGCGCTTTCCTACTGTCTACGTGTTTGGAGTGGAAAGCTTAAAAATGCTCTGCTCGCTGATTTTCCACATCTATATACGTACTTAAATCAGCCACAGCCAGAGCGAGCTTTGACCAAGTACTCGATCAAATAAAATTTACAAAAAGCTTTAGAAAGCTCCTCCAGAGGATCGTAACTGATAAACTAGTTTTTAGATATCCTAAACCATGAATAATAAGCAATAGTATCAAACGGGAGAAACTTATTAACTGCCGTTCTCTCAATTGAAAAATTATTTTTGACTTCGGCGACCCCTAAATTTTCCATTCGTTCCTTTTCAGCTCATAAAGAACTCGGTATTGCATATTTACGACTAGGTTATTAATCCAAACATGTTTCACATGCAGCCAAACAAAATCCCAACGTCTACTCATTCGCCCCCCTCCAAGAGTACCAATTCAGCAGTCATGCAGTTTCGACGACGGTAGGCGGTAGGTGCTCCCTGTTTGTAAGGGAACCCATATCACTATATAGAAACTGGAGAAAAAAGCTAGATGATGATGGAGATTACCGATGAGGGATGAATCCATCAACCTTTCTTCCAGAGCTTACTTCTCCTTCGTTCCCTAGCCTGCACGCTTCATATTATCCTTTACAGCGAATCGAGTGGAGAAGGCTTTTTTCTTTAGCTCTATAATCTTTTCAAGAATAAATTAAGCTAAAAAAAACTTTACTGCAAGTCAACTGCAATAATTATTATTATGCATGCATTTGTCACACTCTAGAACAAAAACGCTTGCATGCAATAACTTGTCAGTGTGGACACACTCATACATACATATTTAAAAATATATAAACGCACACAGATGTTAGCTTTTTGCGATTAACTGAAGTAAAGTCTTCTCATAGCCTTGTCAGCAAATGCATTCTTGTCTCACACGCCACACACAATTGTAGTGTCATTTTGTCGCTACAAACACACACCCACACATACTAAAATTGAAGGAGGCTATGTACATACATATATGTATGCATAGATATTATTTTGCAAATAAAAATATATATTTTATTTGTTTGCTGTTGGCATGTTGGCTGCTGCTGTCAGTTCATTCCCGTTTGCCATTTCGCGCTGATTGCCTCCACAACAATGCCAAAGTTGAGAGCTGAAAGCGACAACAACAACTACACAAGTAAGTTAAAACGTTGGCGAAAAAATGAAAAACGGCCAATGCAACGACACAGAACCACATACACTGTCGGCAAAAAGTATTGGCACAGGTGCTTTTTTTTACGATATATGCAAGAATTTTTATTCTAGTATTTTTCCGAAATTTTTTTATAGAGATATGGTTCATTCTACATTACAAAGAATAAAAATATA
>NW_016201934.1:0-2422 GCF_001687245.7 Rhagoletis zephyria | reverse complement strand
GTTTTTGCTTATGGAAAACTCAATTCTCACAGTTAAAAAATTTTAGCTAGACCGGAAATAGAACTTCTTTTTTGGAACTTTTTACTTCCGGTATAGATTTTGTTACAAATGCTAAAACAATATATTAAAAAAGGAGTTTTTCTGGAGTTTTATTAAATTTTAAAATTTTGTTAAAGGTGTTTTGAAGATATTTTGTTGCAACAAACAATGTTTTTAATGTTTAATCAACGCAAATTGTTTTATTTTTAATATGTTTGAGTATTTTTCTTACCGGAAATAGAAATTTATTTTCAAAAGTTTAACTTCCGGAAACAAAATTAAAGTTTAAATAGTAAAATTATGTTAAGTAAGTTAAATAATTATATTAAACATTTTTCGTTGCAACAAAATATCTTCAAAAACACCTTTAACAAAATTTTAAAGTTTAATAAAATTCCAGAAAAACTCCTTTTTTAAATAATTTGTTTTAGCACTTGTACTTGTCTGATTTTTAAAAAACAAAAAACGGATTGTTATTTTTTTAATGAGGGCTTTAACACGTTGTCGGTCAGAGGTTTGCAATGGCCTCCAGCCTCTGTCTCTCAGCCGATTGAGCTGAAACTTTTTCTGTAGGCTTTTTATGACCGGCGCATTAATGAAAACCTGTCCGATAGGGGGCGCCACTATCTTGTTTTTAAGGTTGTTTTTAACAAATCTAGCTATGCTATTAAATTCTGCTTAATTTTTTGAGAATTTTGGTGTATAACATGCCTATTTAGGCCCCAGCCGTCAGAGGACGCTAATTTCAAAATTTTTATTTTGAGTTAAAAAAATACCTGAAATAGATATGTAGGATTGTGTGTGGGTTGCTGTGTTACTGACAGTTGCTGGTCCTTTTGTCTTGTAGGCTTTAGCACGGAGTGAGCGCAGCTTACGGCTTCTCAGGGAGTAGGCTGTTGAAGGTCCGCACTAAACTCTAGCTGTGGAATGGGAACCGGTCGTCTACTAGATGACTGAGGGCCCACTGTAGGCAATTGTAGTCGGGTGGAAGGCAAAGGTACCTCTCGTACTAAGTTGAATCTTTTCTCTGAATTTCGTCCTCAATTAAACCACTTCACTATGAACTGCTTGGCCGGGCAACTCACAGCGGATCAGGGGTCGATGATGATGAGGTGCCACAACGGAGACAGGCGATCAGAACTGAGCAGATGAAACGCTCGTAAAGTTTACCGCAAAAGGTGTCCACCGAGTTTGTGTTCTCATCGATCACCTTTGAGGAGTAGCAGGAGGTCTTTAGGAGGAGTTCTGGATTGGTGCAGCCGGGCAGAGAGGGTGATGGGATTTCAGGCTAAAAAATAGTATAGATGGTGAAAACTATAAAAAAAATTTTTTTATTACTCACCTTATCAGAGGTTGGGTAGACAAAAGTGGTGGTGGTCTTGATGTCATTCTCCTCCTGAAAATAATCAGAGCCTTGTTCGCTCTCGCAAAGACGTGCAAAAAGTGGAGGTGCTGAAGAAGGAGTAAACAGAGAAGAATGGCAAAACGGGAAATACTTTGCAACAGTGAGAAGAGCATGACTGGTATGATAGTGAAGTGAAGTGTGAGTATGATAAGGAGTTTGTGAAATAATAGACTTTTGCTTTTTGACAGCAACATTGCTGATAAGGCTAGCGCAAAAAAAAGTCAAACTTTTGGTGAAGTTGCAGATATCGAATAAAATAGAGGTTTGGAAGTTAGCACATAAAAAACAGAAGAAAATATGCTAAAAATCTTCCGTTATTTTATTAATGTAAAAGTGAAATTTTTAACCTTTTTTTCTCAGTGCCATCCTCGACTTGGCCACCAGCTCGGTGACCACCGTTCTCATGCGGCTCAGTCGACTCCTGACCTGTCTGTGAAGTGCACTCGTCTGCTGCTCAGTTCTCTTCAGTCTTCTTCGCTGTCTTTCGGGATGATTCACCTTACTCCGGTTAATTTTTTGTCTGCTGGGGAAGTTCACTAGAGAAGAAAGTGGACCAATTGTAAAAGGAATTTTTGTGGGAATAAGTGAAGTAGTGAGAGTTGTAGTTGACGATGTGGGAAGAGTTGAAGGTCGAAGGGTGGGCTTTTTAGACAATTTTTCTGTTGTTTTTGAGAGATTTGTGCCTTGAACTTTACTAAAAAAGTTAGACCACATTGAGGCTTGAGCTTGTTTAGGAGATTTTTCCTTTTTCACACTTTTCAACCCTTCTCCTTTTCTCTGCAAAACAAAAAAATTTTTATTTTTAAAAAAATTCTAATATTCTAGCATACCTTTATTTTGAACTTTTTGTTACCACCAGCAGCAGCAGCAACAGCAGGAGACCGTTCCTGAAGGAGACGGTAGCCAAAGAAGAGGATGGCAAAGACGAGGACGACCACCAGGACGGAGAAAATAAGGAACTTTGAGAAGAAAGTGCTA
>NW_016201932.1:0-2422 GCF_001687245.7 Rhagoletis zephyria | reverse complement strand
GTATATCAAAAATAATGCCCATTTTTGAAATATTGTGATACATTATTCTTGCTTCGTAGCCTTCTTGTCCAAGTCGCGTATCTCTTGCCAAATCATTGGCTACCTGCGCTGTTTTGCAAACAATCTTTGCCCTTCCATACNGACCATTTATCTGATCATCCACTTTAGCTTTTTTGAACGTCTCTCTCGTTAACGAATTAGATCTTGTAGTCTTTTTTCCTTTATTACCCGAGGAGCCACTAGGCTCCTCAGCGTCATCACCCATTTTGAATTTCAACTAACTGTAGTTTTTTACTATAATTTTTTTATCCGAATTTATTTCAATAAAATCGACCAAAATTAGTTCAATGTGTTGATTTATGTCAATAGTATCACTTAAACTATCCTTGTGAAGATTTTTGGTATATTTTCCTTCGATTTTTCACTATTAATTAAATAATTAAAATCCGCTGAAAAATATGCCGCCTAACGCGTCGCTCGTAGCGTTGCCAAAAGAGCCACTTGTCTTGCTTACGTTTGATTTGACACTTGACACTTTATTTGACATAATTTGGACAGAATGTCAGCCCAAAGCAAATGAGCTATACTACCGGAAGTACAAGGTGCCTGTACAAATTTGTGGCAATGAGTTACCGGAAGTACAAGGTGTTTGCCGAATCGGCTAGGGGCCAAAATCCTAGGTTAAGGGTCCTACACACGCACTGATTAAACGGAAAACAAGTTCCCACCCGACCAAGAAACGTATCTTAGCGGATGTTAAGAGTTTTATGAGAGTTTCTCTTACCGGCCGTCTTTACATGCTTAAAAATCTCGCTGCGTTCTGCTATAGAGTTTTGTTGACAGGGCCTTCGACAGCATACTTTTTCATTCTAAAATGTCGCCTAAAAAGAAGTTTCGAGCTTTTCAGGCCAAATTTGTAATTGGCCCCAAAATGAACAATGTTTCTACTTTGAAGAATTCTGGGAAAATATCTGTCAAACAACAAATGATAGTTGGAGGCATACGAGATCTCGGTATGCGTCGTAACGCAAGCGAGATTTTCCAGCACGTGAAGACAGCCGGTTACCCTCGAGCCCCGCCTCACCAAAGAATATCGTATTTCAAACAGAATTTTGTATTTTCGCTTGTATATTTGTTGATTTTTATGGAGAAAGTATTCGTTTTATAATTTTTCTCCAACTTTTCGCGGACAAAATATTCGAAAGAGTACATGGAAGAAGGTGTCGCTTTAGTAAACATTTTGTAAGAATTTTTCAAAACATTAAAAACGTAACTCGAGTTAATACAATAACAATAAATTTAACAATTTAATGAGCCCGGAGAGATATCCATCGACCGGGAAATATTTCCCCGATCTTCTTTCTCAACTTTACAAGAAATAAATAGCCTTAAACCTGAAGAACGAAAAGTATTTAGAACGTTTGTGAGTGTGTATTTATATATCCGGATCGAACATTTACTAAAATTGCATTTAAATTGGTTTATATAAACAGATTTTTTTAGAACTTCAGAAAACTGAACTATTTTCTTGATTTTCCGAACAAAATAGAGTATTTTAAACTTGAACGGGCTGATAAATTCGAAATTTGTTGGTGTAACCGGGCATTCATAATTTAAATTTTTTTTAAATATGCTCTTTTACCCCTGGTTGTGCCAATATGCGTATCGATGCTGTACGCAATCTTCCCTTTTGTGCGGCTATTGAGGTCAGCCTTGGGTCAGCACATATCTGAAGAAAAATAAACAAATCGTAGTTTTGGTTATGTTACTAGAATATTCAGGATTTTTTCTACCAAGTATAAGCTTACCTTCTTCCATTACCCCGTCCGATCGCTTCAGAACCCCGGCTCTGTCAGAACCGAACACTGGTACTCTTGCCAGATCCATATTTTGGTCCATCTCTTGAACCAGCACCTGAAATTGTGTTGTTGTGGGTTTTTTAATCGGTGAAAAAAATTAATTATTATTCTTTATTATATTGATTTTGTTTGACATTTATAAATTTTTCACTGTTTTTAGTTTTTTTGGCTAAACGATTCGTCTTGACGATCACTTATAACCTTTTGTTTGTTTTTAACGATTATCGCCTTAATTCGCTTGCTTTTCGTGTTAGAAAATTGCAACTGGACGAAAGCAACGTGACGATCAGCTGTTTTCGTGTTGCCAGACGAAAACGAATTACAAAGTACCAATTGACGAACGATTCGTGTGGCAGACGAAACGAACACTCGTTTGAGATACATGATGAGGCTGTTAAAGAGCTTTATTAATTGATGTTTTCGTACATTTTTCAATTAATAAACATTTTGTAAAGTTACTTTATTTGTTATGAATAAAGCCATAAGAATACCGCAACACATAATTACATACATTTGTACATATGTTTATAAAATTAATGGTTTATTGCGCACCCTTTGCAACA
>NW_016201931.1:0-2422 GCF_001687245.7 Rhagoletis zephyria | reverse complement strand
GGCTGTAGCTGAGTGCGCGAAGATGCTTGCCACAATTTGCCAATTTCCAGAGGGCAGGGCTCAATTCCAATTACAGCCAGCATGGAATTTAAATTTTTTTTTAACTTAATTATGAAAAAGCAATCGGTAATTGCAAATCGCTTAATTTTAATATGGGCGTATTTGAAGTGAATATTTCTATACTAAATACTAAAATTTGTATACTTAAATGTATTACGAGTTGGGTTGGCGCTCTTTCATATGCGTATTTTTTTAATTTAGCACCGGTTTAATTTGTGAAATAGGCACATTTCGAGATAGTCGAGGTGATTCGTATACATATTACCTAAATACGTTCAAAATGACGTGCACAGAGTTTTACAATTATATTAAGGAAAAGACAGAAGTTTTGAAACAAGTTCACAGCAACGAAAAATATGACTGATATTTTTATGTTATCTTGTACTTAAGTTTTTTTCTTTCATGAAACCTAGAGTACAGTGCCGTACAAAATTATTGGCTCGGAGGCTCTTTCATCAGATCACAATTTCTAATCAGATCTTTTAGAAAAATTTTGAAAATGTAGCTTTTGGGCCAATTAATAAAGTGCAAGTCTGAAGATGCCAGCAAATTTCGTTGATTTTTAGCTTTTTTTTTTTTGCTGACAGTGTCCTCCATATAAAAAGAATTATCGAACATAGTTTGTATGGAAGAAACTCTCAGTAAAAACAATACCAAAAATCAACTAAAGTTTAATTTAGTTTAATTAGTTTCATTTTAAAAATTTGTATAAAAAGTCTGATTACAGTGTTGGAAATTTGTATGCAAATTTATTGAATTTTGCCGAGTTTAGCACAAAGTTTAACCATTTTTTTTACGTTTTTTCATATATTTAGTATAAACTGTATAAAAGGTTCATGCATTGTGAAAAATTCTCTGTGCTTTAGTTGTGATAAGTTGTTTTGTTTTGTTGGCGTACTTTGTAATGATCTCATGATCTCATGTTTTTATGTTTTTGTTTTTGACTGTCAAAATAAAATTTCACTACATCCTTTCGCACGTCGAAATGAAAGAGAAGGGCGCGAGAGGCCCTCCCTAAAGTGTCCCGGTTTGGCAACAGAGATATCTGGCAGCCCTATCCTAAGGCCGTTATATCAAATTACAATTAAACTATGTGGCGAGAAATTAGTAAATATTAGCAAATGCATCCCATTGGTTGCAGGATTGAAAAAGGTTAGAAAAAGTGTGAGTATTGAGGCATATTCATAATTGAAGTAAAGTCGACTCTAAATTAGTTGCAGTTTTTTTGACATATATTCCATTGGAAATTATGTCAAAAAGCTTCAACTAACTTTAGTGCCCACTTTTTATTACTATGAATATGTCCCATTGTATTTACCACTATTTCTACCAGGAGTTATGTATAACTCTTTTGGGCAAAAAAGTATATTTGACATTTGAGCGCAAAGAATTGCAAAAACTGTTTGAACTAGATATTTCTTGATTGCTAAAATTTTAATCCTAAATATCTAACTTGAATCTTCTGCAGGCAACAACACATATTGAACCGACAACAGCAGTAGGTAGAACAGCAAAAGACATTCTTTTAAATGAATTACAGAAACGTTATGCTAACTTGGAGGCGGTTATTACTTATAGTGTGGCTACATTGATAAACCCTAGATATAAAAAGCTTGCGTTTGAAAGTGCATTATATTGTTCACGAGCTGCTTCTTTTATCGGTAAGTTTGGCAAATACTATCAAAAGATGTTACACACCTTTTTCAATTTAAACTGGTAATTTGTTGGTTGAAACTGGGAACGACGAACTTATAGAAGTTAACAGTGGAACTCTGGCTTCGGAAGAAAGTGGTATTTGGGCATACTTTGATCAAAGCGTTTCTAGCAACCAAGGTATCCGAGATGATATTGTGGAAACGACCAGTTGCGAGGATATTTATTGAGGCCAGCAGTTTCCAGAAAGTTAAATAAAAATCCGTTGGCAACCTGGCAGGCTTTAAAGAAAGATTTTCCTTCTTTTGTACCCGATTGCTCAAAAGTAGTTATCAATAATGGCAACGTCCGTGNACCTTTTTCAATTTAAACTGGTAATTTGTTGGTTGAAACTGGGAACGACGAACTTATAGAAGTTAACAGTGGAACTCTGGCTTCGGAAGAAAGTGGTATTTGGGCATACTTTGATCAAAGCGTTTCTAGCAACCAAGGTATCCGAGATGATATTGTGGAAACGACCAGTTGCGAGGATATTTATTGAGGCCAGCAGTTTCCAGAAAGTTAAATAAAAATCCGTTGGCAACCTGGCAGGCTTTAAAGAAAGATTTTCCTTCTTTTGTACCCGATTGCTCAAAAGTAGTTATCAATAATGGCAACGTCCGTGCCATGTGAAAGGTTATTTTGCCATGTATATTTTAAATTTTTTGTA
>NW_016201930.1:0-2422 GCF_001687245.7 Rhagoletis zephyria | reverse complement strand
GAGACGGAATATTGATATGCAGACTGCCTGAGGGGCAATTTTGATATTTATTTGCCACCTATCTTTTCATTTAATTTTACAAATTATGTTAATCTTATATATGTATATGTATGAAAAAATATTCCATTTTCATAACTAATTGTAATGCGCCAGACAAAATTTTCTAAAACCGAAAATTACTCGCAACAGATTTAACCATAAAAACAAATACACCGAGAAAAGTGTGTATATGTGTGTGCAAAGATATTTGTATGGATTATTTGTAAATTAGCATTAACGAGCGATTAGTCATAAACAAAGTGGAACAAATTTCAAAATTGGGAGAAAATAATGTAAACTCCAATAAATATATAGACATACATAAATCAAAAGTGATAAATATTATGTAATACTAAATATTAAATTGTTATATTAAGCTCAAATTAAGCTCAAATAGCGCACATGTGCAAGTTCACATGCTATGCACATTAGGGTGCATCACCAAAAAAAAAACTTGCGGATTTTCCACCATAAGTATCTTTTTATAGATGCATTTGACGACTTCCGCCAAAATATTTCGAAAAATATCAAGTTTGATGTGAGTTAGACCGATTTTAAAATACCTAAAAAATCTCATTATTTTTTAATTCCGTTGATAAACTTTTCAAAATTGTTTGTGCAGACCTTTGAAGCCTAAACTCTTCTAGCATCTGGGGTGATATTTTAGAGAAAATATTTTCTAAAACTAATTTTATTTATAAAAAATCGACTTCTGGCGGTATTTTAAATCTCAATATTTGTCCGAAATATTTTGGCGGAAGTCTTAAAACATAATGAACTTAATATTTTCAGTGGAAAAACAGTACCGTTTTTTTTTTGTATGGTGAGTGATGTACCCTAATGTACCTACATTTGGATACTAACATCTGCGCATATACATATATAAATGTATGTAAGTATGTGCATTTATGATTCGTAAGTAAATATTATCTCGAGGCCACAATTACATATGTATGTATGTATTAGGTAAATTCATAAAAGGATTACAGGACAACTTAAACGGAATGTATGTACTTTAATAATTAACTAAATAATTAGTAATTAAGCAGAAATTAAATATAGCTAATAATAATAAGCTGATATTAAATAGATATGCATCTATGAGTGAATGATGCTCACAAAAAAAAAAAAGAAAAAGCAAAAAAAACGGCAAACCACATGTACACACTAGGATATGTATATGTTTGTATATACATATACTCAATTTGTAAATTGATCAAAAAAAGAACCTACCAAATACTTAATAGTGCATATCCCACATCAGTTGTTGCTTATGTTACTTCACAAACCATTTTGTTCAAGTTTTGAACAAACACCTTTAAAATGTGTGTTTCTTACAGGGAAATTCTGGCTAAGGTAGTGCAAAATTCTTTCTTAAGACAGGTGAAAGACAGATTGCAAGACAGTTTGAAAGACTTTCTAGTATATTTATTGGTGAAAACACTTGTATATCGGGCAGCGAATATTTTTTACTGCAAGTTTTTCTTTTTTTAACTTATTGTTTTTTTTTTTTAAGAAAGATATATAATTTTTTCTTGATTTAATTTAATTTTTAGAAACTGATTTAAAATTTTTTTTTTGTTTTTTATTAATTTCATAAAATTTTTAGAAACGTGTTTTATTTAAAAAAATATTTATATTTTTCTTATTTATTTCATGTAATTTTCTTTTATGTTTTAGATTCAATTATTTTAAGAAGAAAAATATATCTCTTTTATTAACCGACTTCACAAAAAAGAGAAGGTTATCAATTCATCGGAAGATTATTTTTGTTTTTTTTTTTTGTATGTTACCAATGTTAATGATTCTATTTTTAACGGAGAGGTGTTAACTCACAGGTGGACCCATACTAATTTGCTTTAAATCCGATCACTGGATCATGAAGAAGTTTACGATTTTGTTTTTTGCTTAAAAATTACTTGCTTTATTTAATCTTTAGGATCTTATTTATTTGTTTTTTAACTTATATTTTGGTCTTTCTTTGATTTAATTTGTTTGAATTTTAGATTTTTTTTTAATAAAAATATATTTTTTAATTTTATTTAATTTTCTTTTTTTTTGTTAATTTTTTTCTTTTTGTAATTTTATTATCTTTTCATTTATTATGAAGATCATTTGTTTGATTTCATAAATGAAAAAAAAAATTATTTAATTTTGCTTTATTTTAAATTTAATTTATTTTCATAAAAAAATATCTTTAGTTTTTATTATTTTAGAAAAAAAGAAAATATATATCTACATACATTTGAAATTTTCCTTTCCGGTGTTATCATGGTCGAGGTAGCGGCCATTCGGCTTCCTCATTTTCTCCGCATCCCATGTACCCTGGTACCCATAACAATGGGATAGCGTTGTTCTCCAGGGCGGGAATTAAGCTTCTCTA
>NW_016201929.1:0-2422 GCF_001687245.7 Rhagoletis zephyria | reverse complement strand
AATTTATTTAATTGTATTCAAATGCGCAAAAGCATTAAAAGTGCAAGTAGTAATAAAAAATTATAAATAGTGCTGCTAAGAAATTGTGTGAAAAAGAGAAATTCGTGTGCTCGCCATGAAGAAATCGGAAGCCACTTGTGGTCGTGTCGTGTGGGTTCGGTAACGTACATATGTATCTACATACATATATACATATGTACATATGCACACGTGTATGTAAATGCTTGCGCATACATAAGTACACACGTTTATATGTATGTACATATTTATGTAGTCATATTCATACATGGGTAAGGCTTCCTCAAGTGGGCCCCGCATTTACCAGGATTAATATTTTCCAATGATATTCAGGCAGCGCCAAGTTTTGTAGTCGAAAAGCACACTGTGTAAGTTTTGTTGTTTTTTGGGCGCACACGCTGGCAAATAAAAATTCATTCATTCAAACTATATCGAAATGCACTCATTTTTTTTCATAGATAAATGCAGAAATGTTTATTACATAAGTTGTTGTTAAAAATTTTCGTCCACGAAACGCAGAAATTGTTTAAATATTCAATTGTTCATAAAAAAATTATTGAAAAGCAGATACAAAAAAAAAAATATTTTTGTTACACAAATAACTTTATTGTATAGTTTAATGTTTTTTTAGTCTGCACCCAAAAAATTTTTTTATTCGGACACTTTCAAAGAAAAAAAAATCCCAAAACACTGCAAAAATTTTCAATTGTTGATTTAAAAAAAAAAAACTATTTGGAATTTTGCAACAAAATTAACACAGTGTAATTTTCGACTGCAAAACTCGGTGCTGCCTGAATATCATTGAAAAATATTAATCTTGGTAAATTTGGGGCCCACTTGTGGAAGCCTTTCCCACATATCCTTACTATCAACACATAATATTGATAATTTGATTCTCAGTTTTCATTGGAGAATTCAATATGATTTTAATACCTTGTCATTCGGTGAGTAAATTGTTAAATACAAGAAACCAAGCAATGAATAAAAAAAAGTAAGTGTCCTTAGGCCACGCTGGAGAAATGAAACTTACGTTACATATCTATTTTGTCTCATAATACATCATGTACATACATCTGCTTTTGCTTAAGGTCATATTTTTTGTCTTTTTTCTATCTAGATCCCTACCTCTACCACTGTTCGCTCTAATTGCATTTATGTTATTCTGTTTTCCTTTATCTTCATTTTTATCTTTATACTCTATCGATAACAAAATCGATAGTAACATCCAACAAAATGTCGATAACAAAACCAATAAAAATATCGATAACAAAATCGATGACAGTATCGATAGCAAAATCGATAAAAATATCGATAACAAAATCGATAAATAATCGATAACAAAATCTAAAACAAAAATCGCTTAGTAAAACAGTCAAAATATCGATAACACAATTGATAAAAATATCGATAGCAAAATCGATAAATAATCGAAAACAAAATCATTACATAATCGATATCAAAATCGCTTACATGATCTATAAATAATCGTATCGATAACAAAATCAATAAAAAATATCGATCGAAAATTCGATTAAAATATCGATAACAAAATCTGTAACAGTATCGATAACAAAACCAATAACAATACCGATAAAGAATGTCGATAACAAAATCGTGAAAAATATCGATAACAAAATCGATAACAAAATCTAAAACAAAAATCGCTTAGAAAAACGGTCAAAATATCGATAACAAAATCGATTAAAATATCGGTAATAAAATCGATAAAAAAATCGATAGATAGCCGAAAACAAAATCATTAAATAATCGATATCAAAATCGATTACAAAATCTATAAATAATCGATAAAAAAAATCGATAAATAATTGATAACAGTATAGATAACAAAATTAGTAAATAATATCGATAGAAAATCCGATCCTACCTTGGAAATGAAACCTACTTTAACACTTTGACAAGTAAATGGAACAGACACATTTAGTTGAGCATTATAGATGCTTGAAAATGCTCAAACGGTCAATAGCTAATAACTACAGAGATATTGATTTGTGTGTATAAAAAAAAATGTTATTCTTTGGCACCAAATTCCTTATGCACACATATTTAGTTATGTTCATATGTTTTTTAATCCCTTATCATGTGCGTAAGGAATTTTTAATTTAATGTAAATATGTATGTATCTACAAATAATGCATAAAGCTCAATATTTTCAATATACAATGTGTGTATCCTTAGACCATTCAAATATGAATAGAAAGCGTTAAATGTTCCACAAATACGTATACATACATACACATACACATATATTTAGCTCCTTTATGTACCGATATCACAAACAATAAAGTGCAATCGACGCATGTATGTGTGTATTTAGATAATAGCCCGCTCATAATGCGAAATGCTCGTACATACACAGAGGAACGCCCCACAATTAAGAGCACAA
>NW_016201928.1:0-2422 GCF_001687245.7 Rhagoletis zephyria | reverse complement strand
CGAAACATCGATGTATCGATGTTACTCCCCAAAATTTGCATCCCTAACTACGAGTATAATAAACATCTTTCGTGAACGTAATTATGTATGTGCATATGTACATAAGCATGTTTGTGAACAAACAAGTGGATTAAGGCAACTTTGACTTTGGCATCCGCATTAACTGCGACTGCTACTTAACCCTCATTTACAAAGTATTCAAATCCATATTTTACATTTGTCTTTATGGTCAAAGACAGCGGCAACCAAGGCATTGTTATTATAATCATTGACATCCCTTTCCCCTAACTTTTTCTTTGTAATTCTTCCGTTTTGTATATATGTATGTATTTAGTTCCCATTGTCTCATTCCAATGCTCATTCCGTACGCTTAATAAATGAAATGTGTTTTTGTGTTGTCAAACGAATTGATTTTACATGATTGCGTTTGTTATGTTCTTTGCGTTGTTAACTACCCTTCAAACCATTTTTTCAGAGTATTCTGAATCGTAGAGAGACTTTAAAGATCTCATCCGATTTTTTCCGAATTTTCTAAAATGAAATAAACTGTGTACACTTCGATTCTTTCACGAAATTTCGGAAGAAAATCGGTCAAACAACGAAAATAGTGCTGCTATGTGAAGAATTTCTTGCAGATTATTTTCAGAATTTTCTTTAGTTTTCATACAGAAATGTCTTTACGAGTTCGTGTCAACCACTTCATATAATTTTCTTTGAAGATTCGTACAAAAATCGATACAGAAATGAGATACTTCTAAAGATTTCGTTAAGATTTCGGGAACTTCGGTTTTTGGTTTGCGGGTAATCACATCTTACTAGGGTTGCCAGAACGATAAACTCTGTTCTGAAAAGCGTCGATTTATTTCGTTCTCTTATAAAAGCATTTTATGAGTTTTTTAAGAACAAGTTAACATATCTGTTAAAAATTACTTCGAGTATCTTCTGAAGACGTCGCCCCTAAGAACACTAGGGTTGTTATTTTTTGCAGACAAGAGGAAAAGAGAGGAGCAAGGGAATCAGACCCAAATTGGTGAGATGGATGTATGCATAATTTCCAAACCCATCCTTACATTGTTGCACCCGTCGGGTCGAAGAAGTCAAAAGTGAAGTCGCTGAAGGCTAAGCTTATTAAACTTTAACGACAAGACTACGTGGGAATCAGTAATGCGATGAGAACAACACTGACCGAGCATCTCGAGGTACTTCAAGAAAGCTCTGCTGTTTACACCACGACTCAACTGGGGGGAAAATGCTGAGCATAATTAGTTAATACGCCCATTCACTCGCAGGATCATAGATCAAGAGAAAGAACTGGTTTAAAGGAATCTTTCTGGATCAAAAATAAAATTTTGAAAAAAATGTCGCTTACATCTTTTTGACGGTTAGGGCTCGAAATTACCTGGCAGTGACGCTCCTCGCTATGAAAGCACTTCAAGTTACCTTTAAACTTTGGGGGGATCGCCTTAACCGTTTAATACACTTAGCATCTAGGGACATATGGCAATGAACTAGCAGATTTTCTTGCCAGGAAAGGGGATGTTGTAGACTCAGGAACCTTCGTTTTTCTGCTATGGAGCTTTTTTAGAAGAAATTATTGTATCTGGATGAAGAACGAAGCGTTATAGTATTACTGGATAAATATGGAATGCAACCGAAAGGCTAAATCCCTCATCCAGCAATGAGAACTAAATCATTTTTTCACCTTAGATAAATAGGTATTAAAAGGAGGTGCATACATACATATATATCAAAACTTAGCGTTTCAAATGTGCCCTATACTCTTCGCGAAACTCCGTCTACTCCTACAGACCCCAGAAAGTTTAGAAGACTTTCAGAGAGAGAGAGAGAGTGTATGTGATCATTCTTTGGCCACATACAGATCATACTGCCTCACACTCAAAGAATAGGTGCAATGGTTTCTCTTTAGATATCATTTCATCAGATCTCTTATTTAGATAGTATTTTAGTCTGCAACTCCTTGTCAGTGAAACTCCTTAGTTAATTAGAAGCCTGTATCCTTCATATTGTACCCTTTAGTACGCTTAGGTTTGACGATATGCAGTTACACTTCGTAATTGTCATTTTCGATTATCATTTTCCCGGTATATTTTCTAACTGTGTTTGGACCTATTGCAGGAAACTGATGTGACGCTGTTAGAAATTGAAGTCGCTGCCCTGCTAGCTAAGACATGCGCTACCTGGTACCGAACGCAGTCAGATATCATTGTGTGCCGCAACGACGTTAAGTTTCCAGGACAGGAATTAACCTCAAAGAGAGCCTTGAGTACCGTCTGGTATTAAGATGACACCATTACGGTAATTTCCGACGTAAGTTACTCTCTTCCTACAGACTTAAAGCGTAAACCTCTGCCTGCAGTTTCCCCACCGGCGCAGATGGCTCCATTCTGTGGTCATAAATACC
>NW_016201925.1:0-2422 GCF_001687245.7 Rhagoletis zephyria | reverse complement strand
TGTCATCCCAGATGCAAACGCTGGAGACACGTATATCTTCAGAGGTATCAGCGCAGGTGTCATCCCGGCTAGAAAATCAGCTACTGGCACAAGAGACACGTATATCATCCCAGCTGGAAGCACAGGATGCAAAAATTATACAAATACAGGACAAAATCGAAGAGAGACAGGAGAAAGTCGAGACAAAGGTAGAGGAGTTGGAAGGTCGTCTTCGTGATTTACAGTTGAATCGTCCAGCTACTTCGACGAGCGCACCCAAGGTAAAAACCCATCCTTTGACGGCACGATTCCTTTCCAGATCTTTAAGCTCCAGTTCGAAAAAACGGCTGCAGCAAATCATTGGGCTGTGATGACATCTGTGACATACGTGTATCCTGTGCTTGCATCTGTGAAAACAGCTGTGATGACATCTGTGACATGGCAGCCAATAACGTTTCCATGTCTATAGCTGTTGATGAACTAAGAACCTTTTGCTGTTCTTCGACCTTCCCGGATATCTGCTGCACATCCTTCGACGAACAAACAGCTTCATCCTTCTGTTCGTCCTTTGCGGATGCATCGTCGGGTTTACCCTGGAAGTCGTATTTGTCCACGTCGATGCCTTCAGCTTCCATAGCATCCCGCAACCGGGATAACAATTCCACTTTTCTTCCGGAGGTGGCCAAATTACGCTTTACCAACCCTTGTTTCAGCTCCTCAATCTTTAAGTCCTGAATTTTCGCCATTTTCAGTAGTTTATCCTTCGGGATTTATTTAACAATCCCACTTTTGACACCAATTTTTACGATTATCCTTGAAACTCGTCCGGATTTCCCAAATCTCTCGGTTCGTATCGCTGGATTGTTAAATAAATGCAATCGATGACCAAATTGTAGTACAATTAACTTTATTGTACAACAAACAATTTACAATACTCGCTAATACAGTAGAAACACTTTACAATACTTGTTAAAGCAATAACAGCGCTTAACTAAACTTGGTAACACAATTAAACTTATAGCTTGCTTATTCGCAACTCAATTCTCCGCTCACTTTACTTGTAGCTTGCTGTCTTGTAACTAACTCACCTCGCTGTGGCGGCGCCCTTATATACCTGCGCTGGCACTTATGGCAACTTTAGAACATTCTGAAGTTTATCGCTCATTCTCTTTCTCTCGCTGTTCGCAGTGTTCACCCAACTTGACGTTTCTCTTTGTGGAACATTCTACGTCATTCCTCGAACATTCCGCCTATTTCTCGTTGTTCGCTTCGCGTTGCCGCAGTATTCGCCACACTATGTTTTTATCATGATATTGGGTTTGTATAGTAACCAATAGTCAGTACCAATTTGTACTAGAACTTGCAAATTTTTACTGGAAAAGTGTATGATAACCCCAAAAATTTGCAGGAGAGCACTGAATCGAGAGCGTAACAACCGGGAGAGCTGCAAATTCTTGCTAGTGAAATTTCTACTAGCAGAAAGTAGCTAGCAGAAGAAGAAGAAGAATAAATGTCAAAAGCCGCAATTTGTTGAATTGGTTTAGCACAAACAAAAGTAAAATGAGTGGAAATCAAAATATTATACCATGTCCCCACCAAAAAGCTAACCATCTCAAATCGAACTTAACCACATCACTACCTAGGTTGGTTGGGGTAGGTTGGTAGGTAGGTACGATAAAGGTTGCTAATAATAAGAAAATGAAAGAAAAATATTATGGTTTTGTTTTTTCGTAGCAAAACTGTAAACAAAGGATGAAAGAAATGTCAACGAAAACTCCAACAGCCGGTGGGAACAGCTTACAGTATTTTCGTTGTCGGTCCGAACATGGTATAACACTATTGCTTGAAATACAATACCGGCGAACGGCAAACTTCGCCGAATTGCGCGATGCTGTCGTTCACCGTTCGCCCAGCTATTTCGCCTACTTAAACAGAATTAGAGCGATAGCGAAAACAGCTGATCCCATTTGGTCGCCTTTATAATTTGGGTGACCATATTTGGAAAAAACTAAATCATATTTAGAAATGAGGAAATGATAACAAATATAAATGTAAAACAAAGAAAGATNGTTTCAAGCCAGATTTAACGAATCCACAACTATATTTTTCAAACAACAAAAAAAAATCGTGTTTAGGTTGTTTTCTTTTAAAACTTTGAAAGCAAAAAAGAAATACGGCCACCTTTGGCACGCACAGCTGTCATCGCCCAGCAGGGCGATAGAAATAAATCTATCGCCATGAAACGCCGCCAAGCGAACTTCGCATTTCGCTTTGGCTGTGTTCAATTTCATATGCTTGCGGGTGTTCTAATTTTGATAACGCGAATTTCGCTGTGGTGAGTTCGCCGTTCGCCGGCATTGTATTTCAGCTATATCTTGTGTAAATTCGCCTTGTTAGTGATAAATATCTGTAAAGAAACAAAGCTACTGTGTGGTGTATTCAA
>NW_016201923.1:0-2422 GCF_001687245.7 Rhagoletis zephyria | reverse complement strand
GTTACTCTCAGCTCGATTGGCGCAATCTTGTATTCTATCATTCTTGGTACACACCAAACCAAAGAAATCTACATTTAAATCTTATTTTTCTTCTAGGAGCTACTCGACCGCTTACTCTATAAAAATAGCTTATTAAACTAGCCTCAGGTCATGGAGTAAGTGGAGCTGTTGGCTGAAGGTTGGGAAACCGTTATTGCAATTCAGTAAACTAAGTTGCTTGTTATGCAGCTAAATTACAAGCAGTGCCAATGTTTGTTACATTTTTCGCCTCACATTGCCTTTCTTTACTCGCATCAGCAACTCTCCTAGTAAATTAAAACGAAATAAATTGGCGCAATGAATTTGGTTGAAGCCAAATGCCAGACTTTAACCAAGCTATAAAAGTCAGATTCTATTCTTAACGTTGTAATTTAGGAACTTTCTTTTATTAATATGTTCACACTTTTAAAATCTCAAGAGCAGTCGCCAAGGCGTATTTAACAGGTGATAGCAGCACCCTTTTATTTTTCTTCATATGTCAAATGGATGCTGTTGATTGGTTGNTGCTGTTGATTGGTTGGAGCAGTTGATTGTTTATTGTTTTTTGTTCTCTTTCACATCATTCCTATAAAATTTTTGACAGTCCTCGCCGCAAAAGCAAAAACCAAATACATGTACATTTTGTTGTTGGCGTACCGATACCACCTTATTGAATACGCCTTGGCAGTCGCCTTGCAGACGTTACAGAAAATATGTAGTACTGGTTGAGATCAGGACTTGACAGGTGGCCCCTGGCGTATGCGCAACATTTGTTTGACTTCCATTTTAGCAAATTTTTTTAGAAAAACAAACATTTTACAAATTATTTAAACATCTTTAAATACTTTTATTTTGCTCTATGTAAATTTGCTATGTGTCTTTGTCAGATTTTTCCTCATAAGTTACATCATTTTCTTAGCGCCATGCTCAAAGATATATGTATGTACAAGCAATTACAGCGTTCGCTTAGTGAAATCTATAAAAAATGGTCAAAGAACGTTCTTAAAATTACGGAGATGTCACTGAGGAAATTCATTAACAGATTTGCTTTACACAGCTGTCGCCCGGTGTAACAATCAGCAGCCGACGCACACTGCGTAAGAACACCCTAAATGAAGGACAAATAAAGTAAAGCAGGACTGCTCACAGTTTTTATATTGAAGTGAAATAGAAAATTTATTTGTACACTGATTTTTTTGTTTATAATTTAAATGAATTACAAAAGTATAAATTGATTTTTATTGTACAATAAGAATTAAAATTTTTAACAATAGGAGTATTTGCACATGTGTGGACTAACAGAGTGCGTTAAGAAATGATGATCCTTGCACATATCTGCATCACATTGAAGGCTAAAATTTTGCATGTTCATTCATATCCTTGGCATACTCCTCACCTATAAAATTCCCATTTTAAAGCGCCAATAAATGATAGCACCATTGAAGCAATATGCAACCAAATTTAAAGGGGGCGCCTTAAAATCTAGTGTGGATAGGAGATTATAGTTTAAGTAAATATTTTAAATTTTTTTGATGCAGCCTGTGCGAAGTTTGCAGGAAATTTGTTGACATTTCTTTCAAAGTTGTAAGAATGTCAGCAATATTATCAGCTTTCCGCGATGTGGTGCCCAAAGGTTTAGCATTGAAATCAGATTGGTAAACAATCAATTTCCTCATCCCCCCTTGAAATGTTCCAAAAAGTTTTGGTGGCAAGTTACAAAATGGCGTTACAAAGCACAACACACACTGCGCTTTGCACTGAAAATTTTTGCGAAAAAAACTCGTACACACACACTTTAATGATCGCTTATTTTCAATGAATTTAGTGTAGACTTTCACTATATACGAATATTAATTCAATTTTAAATGTAATTTTTTTTCAGTGCTGTCATATTTTTGTAATTTTTTTCATTGCATATTTGTCTGGTACTTTCATATGAATTGTATTTATATGTCAGGGCAAATATTATTTACGCTATTTTTTATATATTTAAAGTTTAAATTTGTATAGCGCTAGCTGTGCAAAGTTGCGAAGTCCATTTTTTTTTTTAATTTTACAGGAGAGGGAAAAAACTTCTTATAGCTATTTTCTTCAAGTATTTTGGAAATCTTTGAATACTAAATTTTGCGTGTTTAACACGATGCAACACTTCATACGAATGAGAGGAATCCGACCTTTATTAAAAGATTTCGTATTATTTTGGTTTCGTCGGATTTTCGGTGCTTTTTTGGACTTGGCAAATCTCGATTTCATTGAACATAAAGCAGAATAAATAAAACAAGTGCCTTTATCCTTTTCGAAACAATGCATTTTTAATTTCTCCAGCATCCAGTATCAAAATATAAGTTTTCATACAAAGTGGACTAAGCAACTTTTCACTCTAAGCCTATACCTATACTTCACG
>NW_016201922.1:2226-2423 GCF_001687245.7 Rhagoletis zephyria | reverse complement strand
TGGCTGCGCGCCAAGTGACCGCCGATGCTACGCCACTTGGCCGAAAATTACGCATCAACCACGCCAGAATTACTGGCCTAAGATCACTCGTCGTCGGCATGACTCGGCAACACGATGTGCTCTTTGACGGAAATGATGCAGCAATTGTCGACGAACGCTGAGGAAAAATACATATTATCGTTGAAAGCAAACTGCCG
>NW_016201922.1:1914-2109 GCF_001687245.7 Rhagoletis zephyria | reverse complement strand
ATTCTTCTCGAATTCGATTTGTGAATGAATTTCTTCTCATTCGTTCTATTGAGCATAATTCGAACACGCCCTGCATGAGCCTGGGGTGCAGATGTGTGTTTCCTTTTTTGACGTTCACGTGATACGTTGAGCTTTCCATTCGTGATCTTTGGTGACTGCTTCGAATGATTGCTGGAATGACGTCTCACAAATGGC
>NW_016201922.1:727-1818 GCF_001687245.7 Rhagoletis zephyria | reverse complement strand
TTGAAAAGTTACAAACATAAGAATACTAACTGCTAAAAAAAAAAGGGGTTTCCAAAAGATTCCCATAGTAGATATGTACAGCAACAAGTCCGAAGCCTAATTATTCACGTGGAAGCTCGCCGACGATCTTCACGAGACAGAGAAAGCGAGCGAGAGCGAAGAGGGCAAAAAAGCAAACAATAAACAGTGTGTTAACATGTGCCAAAACGTCCACTTATTCATCAATACAGAACAGAATATTTTGCTGTCTGGAAAGAAGCGGTGAACAGTTTGTCTACTTGCTTTGAACTCAAGTAAGTTTCTGAAGACACAAAAAATATCGGTTTTTTGATTGACCAGTTCAAGGTGGCCATATTTCGATGTTCACCTCTAAAGCAAACTTTTTTTTTCTATAACCGTGGTAGAGCAAAGTTGTTTCATCCCAAACTGGTACTTCATTCATCGTCATGTAGAGTTTGACGTAGTTCACGTAAGCATTTCAAGTGTTGATTTGATGCGAATGATCTCGGCGGTAATCGCAAGTAATTTGTAAATCAAGCGCCCCCATCCCCATCTGAAACTACAACAAGAGAGCCTTGGGTGCGCGCTGTCGTACTCAAGTATTGTAGATTCTAAAAACATAAGAATAAAAAAAGAATATAGAGTACATTGGCGATACGATGATAAAATAAGTCGTTTTTCAAAAAAAAATATTTAATCGAATTTTTATGGCTACATCTATAGACGGCTGGTAAAAAAAATATTTACGCTTGACAGAACAATTGGCTCGCTAAGATTTCGGAGACTTTTCGATCTTTGTTACGTGCACCATAATTTTGTCCGGCTGTGAGACGATCATCACCCCCTTCACTGTTGGCTCTTCTTCGGATCTGAGCTCNAAGAATTTTACACAAGGTGAGTTTGAGCGTGAACAGAGCTGACCTCATGCCGATACAGTTTCGTGGTCCTTCGCCGAAAGCCTGCAATTTGCGAACGCGCCGATTGTCACCGTTGATTGATTTGCACCATTGAAGCGATTGTCACCATTGATGAGACAGTACGCAGCTCACTGCGCGGCTATAGCGATAGCGCACAATTCTATCACAATATAG
>NW_016201922.1:0-604 GCF_001687245.7 Rhagoletis zephyria | reverse complement strand
GTCCGTCAGCGCGCGCCGCGTTACGAAACTGTGAGTGAAACATTCACGACATCAACTTCGACCTTAGCTTCGCGCCTGCTTAAGAAAATGCGCCTGCTTACCCCGTCACAGGCGGCATCAGTCGGAGGGACTCTCGAACGACTTGATCCAAGTATTTGAGATTCATGGCGACGTCGTAGTTCGCTTCGGCTCGGCCACCTTCGAGCGCCTCTTCGATTTCCTCCCGTAAACGCTGCTGTACGTCGGGGTGTTTTCCGAGGCAGTGGAAGATGAATCCAAGCGGTGCTCGTCGTGTCGTAACCAGCCAAAAACAGCACAATCGAGTTGCCCACAACTTGGTCGGTTGTGAGCCGCACGGTAGTGGTTTTANTATGAGTGTGTTGCTGTCGGCACTCACTTCTGCAATTGCAACACAACATGCCTGCGTGACAATGCCAGCGCATGACTCAATTATATAGTAGCAATTTCTCGGAGCGCGCGACGACGACGATGATGACTTGGAGAAGAAATCTTCTCGGTAGCCTACGGCAAAAATACTCGCAAGACAAAAAAGCGAACTTCAGCCTCCCCTCTCGCCGTGCCCCACAAAATAGAACGTGGGGCT
>NW_016201921.1:0-2423 GCF_001687245.7 Rhagoletis zephyria | reverse complement strand
GGCAACTCTAAAAAGATATTTTTGGCTATAAGCCTTCTTCAGCCTCTTTATTTTGACGCCCATATTGTAATCAGTGTACGAAAATAAACTATATTGTACGTTACTATTTCGTTTCGTTTATTACTTTAAAAGTTCGGTACAATACGAAACAAAACGGCTGAGTTCACTTTGGCGATAGTACACTACAGTAGTTTAGTAGTTACAGACGAAACAACAAACGAAATGAATCGTGCAGGGAAAATATTTTTAGGTATGTACATATATGCAATAAACAAATACAAAACGAATGGCTGCAATGAATAAAAAAAATAAAAATGTTTTTTAATTGAATTGGATATGAAAATTTACAGAAAAAATTATTTTTCACGTAATTGAAACGTTTGCATACATATAAAACGTACCCTATGGTACAATTGTCACAAACGAAAAGCAAACGTTTCTCGTTGNATATTCATTTTTTCTTATCAATATACTTACAGGTGGCAATTTTCAAACAGGTGGCAACCCTCTAATTTTTTTCTCCTATATTTTAAGTTGGACATCTGGCAATACATCGGTGAAAACTGCATTCAAATCCATGCATTCGTTTTTGAGTTATGCGCGAACAAACATACAGACAGACAGGCAGACAAAAATTCTAAAAATGGTTGATTTGGCCTCTGGTGCTCTAATAAAGACCCCCCACATTAATTTTTCTTTAATATCTATAATGTACAGACATCGACCTGTTACAATTTTATTATATGTATAGATTAGGTACAGATATTGGCCTGTTGCAATTTTATTATTCTCAAAACTCTCGTTTGATACCCATATGGCAACACTTAGTTTATATTATAAATTTAACTGAATTAAAGTTTTCAAATAAGTGGCAACCCGCTTCAAGAATATTTTCAAAAGTAAGCTTCCTAATCCTCTTTAGTTTAATATTCGTATTGCAATATTTCATTTATTTTACAAATTTTAATGAATACAATTTTTCAATCAGTTGGCAAATCCCCTAAAAATATTTTTAGCATTAAAATTTCCTAGCCTCTTTAGTTTGATGCCAATATTGCAGTATTTAATTTATGCTATCAATTAAATCAAATTAAAGTTTTCAAATAGGTGGCAACCTTCCACAAAAATATTTTCAGCTGTAAGCCTTTGTAAATTTCTTTCTTTTGACAGCCATATTGCAGTATTCACTTTACCGTATTAATACTCCGATACATCGGTAAAAACTGCATTCAATTCCATGTTCTACTGATGCAAGTACAAATATACAGACAGACAGTGATTCAAAAATTCAAAAAATTTTTTATTTGGCTTCTGTAGCTTTAATAAAAACCCACAATATTAATTTTTCTTTAATATGTATAAGGTACAGACATCGACCTGTTACAATTTTATTATATGTATAAATGTAGATATGATTTCATTTATTTTATCAATTTAATACAATAAAACTTTTCAAATAGGTGGCAGCCCTCCGTAAAAATGTTTTCGGCAGTATAATTTCCTAAACCCTTTCAGTTTGATGCCCATATTGCAAAATTCAATTTATCCTGTAAATTAAATTAAATGTACATCTTAAAACAGGTGGCAACTCTAAAAAAACATTTTTGGCTGTAAGTCTCCTTCAGCCTCTTTCTTTTGACGCCCATATTGCAATACTAATTTTTTCTTATCAATTTACTTAAACTCCAATTTTAAAACAGGTGGCAACTCTAAAAAAACATTTTTGGCTGTAAGTCTCCTTCAGCCTCTTTCTTTTGACGCCCATATTGCAATACTAATTTTTTCTTATCAATTTACTTAAACTCCAATTTTAAAACAGGTGGCAACTCTAAAAAAACATTTTTGGCTGTAAGTCTCCTTCAGCCTCTTTCTTTTGACGCCCATATTGCAATACTAATTTTTTCTTATCAATTTACTTAAACTCCAATTTTCGAACATGTGGCAACTCTCTATTTTTTTTCTTCCTATATTTTAAGTTAGACCTCTAGCAATACATCGGTGAAAACTGCATTCGAATCCATTCATCGGTTTTTGAGTGATGCGCGAACAAACATACAGACAGACAGACAGACAGACAAGAATTCTAAAAATGGTTGATGTGGCTCTGGTGCTCTAATAAAGACCGCCCACATTAATTATACCTTTCATGAGCATGAAATGGTATTATAACTTTGGTCCGATGTTTGTAAGTACCAGAACAAAAAGAGATAGACCCATTAAAATGTATACTTATATGATCAGAACGTCGAGCTGAGTTGATTTANTTCATCGGTTTTTGAGTGATGCGCGAACAAACATACAGACAGACAGACAGACAGACAAGAATTCTAAAAATGGTTGATGTGGCTCTGGTGCTCTAATAAAGACCGCCCACATTAATTATACCTTTCATGAGCATGAAATGGTATTATAACTTTGGTCCG
>NW_016201920.1:0-2423 GCF_001687245.7 Rhagoletis zephyria | reverse complement strand
GTGGCAAGTGGCACTGCATAAATGTCAATATTTCTATTTTAGCATATGTGTATGTGTGTGAATTTGCCTGCGTCATTTTCGCATTTGCATTTACCGCTTGTGTGCCATGTAATGCATACTTAAATAGTAAGTATTTGGGAGTATGTAGATTTCTAGATATGTGTATAATATGATCATAAAATTATATATGGGGATACATAAATACATCTACATACGTAAATACACGCTTGAAGCATGAAATTTGCATTTGATGTCCTTGGCAGTCGGAAAAGTTGTAAAAATAAATATTCGCACAAAATAATATGTAACCGCATACGTACGTACATGTACATTTGTTCACTCAGCCAAATGCTAAGGCAAACCTCACATATTTATTGCCATGCTAGTTCAAACACAGTACATATTTATTAGGGTGGTCTTTAGAAAATATTAACATCATCGGGACTCCTTTCATTTTTTTCTAATTACATATGTAAAATGTCAAAATGCCTTAATCCGCGAAAATTTCATATAAAAAAAAATTTAAGGATCCCCTGGTAGGGTGTGAAAAATTTGAAGTTTTTTTAAATCGCAAAAATTCTACAAGCTATAAAATCAGCGAATAAGTTTCAATAATACGTACAATTTATCGGATTTAAAGTCAAAATTTTGTCGAATTTTCGCAATTAAAAAAAATAAATTTTTTAAATCCCTGGTAGCGACCTCTAATAATTTGTTTAAACCTTTTTATGCTTTCGTGGATGCTTTTATTATGCTCGTAGAACCAAATAATGGGGTGTGTCCCATACAAAATTTGGAATGGGATTTTTTAAGGATCACCCTTATGTTAATCACCTTTCCCTCAACTAGCAATTTAGAACTTGCTGTAATTTAGTTACTATTTACATTTTATATAGTCACATGCTATTTGCGAAATTATACTATTTTCTCCTAGTAAATTTACGTATCTAGTAGGGCGTTCGATTAGTCGCCTTTTTGGGAAATCGCTTTTCGAGTTATTCGAAAAGCGGAAACTTCTCTAATATGAAAAAACCTCTTCTCTAATAAAAAAAAAATCATAAATCGGTTTTATTTACATATTTTCTATACAGTAATCCTACTATTAAATAGTCAGAAAATATGACCAAAATTACAACCTGATTACAAAAAATAAGTAAAGCTTTAATTTAGAAATCAATAAGGCAAAATAACTTCGAAATATTTTGGATTAGAAGCGACACAGAAAAAAATTAACGAAAATATCACACGAATGTGGTTTACCGATCTTAACTAGATTAGATCGCTAAAACAACAGTGCTTTGTCGACAAAAACTCGGGCATACAGAACCGACTGTCTTGCGAATGAGAATACACCACCCGCTGCATTAAACCTACTATACAAGTATAGTCAATTATAGACAAGCCATTCATCGAGAATCGATAAACACTTTCGGCAACTCCCACCCCGTGAATTCTATCATCGGAGAACAACGTCATCTATAGCAGACGACTTTGACATAACTACATTTTGGATATTTTGGAAGGTTAAACTATTCTGCCCAATATGAATAGCAGCCCCGACGGCATTTTCATACTAAGCCCACCCATATCAGCTCATTATAAAATAAGTATAAAATAAATAATTTTTAGGCAAGTAAGCCGACTTCAATTCTCTTATGAAAATTTAAGTGTACTGTTAATTTCTTCATGATTCAATGACCTAATCTAAACCAAATAAGTATGACACCATCTCTCAGCTACCAGGTTTCCTTATTATAAAAATCTGTTGACGTGGTCCAAAGTTATATATATCATATATTTAGAATTTTTAGAAAACCCAGCTTATTCGATTGTGGAATTCCGGTTAACGTGGTATTCAAAAAACTAAGATTATTAAAAAACAGCCTAAATTATTTCAAAGAAAAAACCGGTTGAAACCGGGATGGAAAACCGAACCAAAAGCCCTAGTACATACCCACACATATACACATATGTACATATACAAATACACATTCATATACTATGTATTAGTTATATTTAGTTGTCCGCTATCTGTGGCAATTTGAACATTTCGCCATGTTTTGTACAAATTTGTACGAATTGAGAAAATCTGATTCAGTGAATGGCATATTTTAATTATGTAAATGAATATGGAATATGTGTTGTTGAATGCAACAGTTTAGTCAACTAATGTGGTAGTAACTATGAGTTTATGGGAGTGAGAAATTTCTTAGATTGCCATTTACCCTCTGAAATAAACCAGTGTACTGCAGTCTGAGAGTTGTCTTATCTTCTTAGAAGCTCAATCGTGTATACCTTGGTTGGGCCACAGAAAGTTTGAGGGCCCTACGGCTTGCCGAATTTCGACAGAGTATAAGCTTTTTTCTTGCCATGAAACCCTCACGATGAGTTCCATCTCAAAGTAAACTTTATATATTTTCTTA
>NW_016201919.1:0-2423 GCF_001687245.7 Rhagoletis zephyria | reverse complement strand
AAGCCATAAACTTCAGCCCACCGATGAAATTTTAGCGCCAAATGCTTCAGATGAGTTCAAAGCAAATGAAAATGATTTTATTTCCACCGCCAGCTCCCAAGGCAACGCTGCAGCTGACTTTAACTGTGATTATTTTTTAGCAATAAATGTAAGTATTGAACTTAGTATGCAACTACAACTAAGTATTCGTTAGTTGTATGTTTTTTTTGGGAGCGCTAAAAATTAAATTTTAGTTTACAACATAACTCTTCTAAGACAAGTTGTATAATTCTAACTAAAATCCTTCTATTACTAAAATATTCAATTAAAAATATATACACTATAAATATGTATATAAATTGGTGAGTCAAAATTTAGAATGTACAACGTTATTTACGCAATCAATTTCTAATAAAAGTGCCTCAAGTTGTTTGTATTTCGTAAGTTTGTGTGCCTTTTGCAATTCACTGGGTTTCTTAAGCCATGCTCAGACATTACTTACGCCTTCCAAGAAATATGATATTATTTAATTTCAATAACTTTTGTTTGTTTTACATTCTCCCATCGTAGACATTCTTGCTGCTGACGCTGTTGTCGATGATGACTTGTGCCACCTATCAAGTATTGCGTATTGTATTGAAATTGTTATTGCTGCTACTTCTCGCTTCATTCTATACTGGCTTCTCAATGTATCTGTATACGCGCAAGGATATTCGCTTCATGCTGGAGNCCTACAATTTTTTTTGTTTGTTTTATGAACAAGTTGTTTCAGTAGCCGGTTTCTCAGTCATATTTTAGTACTTTTTTAATATAAGTAGCTTTTCGTGTGAAAATGCGTAAAATTTAGTTTTTAACTGTGACGGGGAAACTGGCCATGTTTCAGGTACCAACTATCTAAGTCTATTTTTTTAAATACATGTAGCCTCATTTCGACGGTTGAGTGGAAGATCGACCTATCACGGCAGCCAGTCCGAAAACGCCCTATCTCAGAAAAATTTTCAAGAATGCCCAATCGCAGCTGCGGATTCAAAAATGCTCTACCTCAAATTCTGCGATAGGGCGTCTTTGAAAAGTTTTCTGAGATAGGACGTTTTCGAACTGGCTGCCGAGATAGGTCGATCTTCCACTCAGCCTTCGATATCTTTATGCTTTGTTAGAGAAAACACGCAGCCTTCGATATCTTTATGCTTTGTTAGAGAAAAGGCAAAACTGAATCAATTTACACTAAACGGTCTTTAACGTGAATAAATTTAATTAGAAAATTTGGAATGTAATAATTCATAGATTTCAGAAATCAATATACTCATGAAATTGCGGTTCAATTGTAGTAATGCTGCAGTATTAGTTTTTCTCTCTCACGTCAAGATTTTTTTAAAACTTTAAAATTTCCAAAAAATTATTAACTCCAAAAATTATTTAAAAAAATAGTATAATAACTGTATGGTTACCATCTGAAAGAGAAAATTCTTTAGAATTAAAAGAGGATAAACTTTTCTTGTTTACAAGAAGGAACGAGTATTGAAAATGTCCTTTTAATATATTTTTTTTTATTCTAAAATAATAAAGTTAGAAGAACGAAATTCGAGAATGTAGTCATGTGTATATTATGATACAATTTTTTCATAAATCAATATCGATAACTTTTAAAGCACATTCTCAATACCTATTCGCCTTTGTGCACCAAAATTTTTAACTTTTTCCAATTCTAGAGAATTTTTTTTCTCTCCTTTTATGGCTATATTTTATTCTAAATTGCACTGGATTTTCTAAATATTTTACTAAATCAATCACATCTTTGAAATTTCAAATGCCTTTAAAAAATGCTGACGTTTGAGAGGAACCAAAAAAAAATTGGAAAATCGGCATGGCGCCGACCACTTGCGCCTACATACACTGGCGGCAAAAATAATAGACTCGGCGTACTTTGAAGAGTTTTGGCTATATTTCTTTAGTTTGTTTTATCTTTAATATTTTTTCATAAAAGCCTAGGTAGTTATACAACAAACATCATATAAATCCCCTTTTTAAACTTTGCACAAAAATTATTAAAAAAAATTTGGTATGCAGTTTTGTAGCCCATTAAATTTCAGTATAAAAAAGTGCCAGTTTCGGTTGGCTACAAAATACCGTTAATTTTTAAGATTTTTTTTGCTGACGGTGTCACGCATTTCTTCCCATACAAAGTGTGCTCGCAATTTTTTTATATGGAAGAGAATGCCTAGCATCGTCAACAAGAAAAAATGTCAAAAATCAACGGTATTTTGTAGCCGCTTGAATCTCACACTTTATTACACTAAAATTGACTACAATTGGCTGCAAAACTGCATACCAAAACTTTTTCTAAAAATTCTAAATAAAAAGTTTGAAACTTTTGTGCAAACTTGTAAAATTTTTAAAATTTTTGTTCAAAGTTTAAAAAGCGGATTTATATGATGTTTGTTGTA
>NW_016201918.1:0-2423 GCF_001687245.7 Rhagoletis zephyria | reverse complement strand
GTGGACAATTTTTTTATTTTTTTTTTTAATTTCTCAGGATTTTTTTGAAAATCTTTCTAATTTTTATGACCCTTCAGAACCGTTTGAGTTTAAAAATTTTTATTTACTCTTTGTTGATCGTAAAATTAAATTATTCGTAGTTTTCGCGTTTATTTTGGGACTTTCCGGAATTTTTCATAAGACTTTTTTGCTTTTTTGTTAAACTGACATTAGCAAAAAATTCAATTGATAATTTCGCATTTTTAATTTTGACTTTATGCGATTCTGTGGACAATTTAAATTTTTTTAATTTCTCTGGATTTTTTTGGAAACATTACAAAGTTTTATGACCTTTCAGAACTTTTTTGAGATTGTGAGTTTTTTTAATTGATTTCTTGGTGTTTGGCGATATTCACTTATTCGTGGTTTCACGTTTATTTTGGCACTTTTCGGAATTTTAGTTTCAGATATTTCTAATTTTAAGGAGTTTCGGAATCTTTTTTGGATAAATTTTTTAGTCTTTCGGTATTTCTTGAATTCTTTTTTCGGTATTTTTCCATGTTTGTCTGATTGTTGGAAGACTTTTAGAGCTTTTCGGTATTTTTTGTGAAATTTTTTCAATACTTTTCATGTTTTATTCGGTAGTCTTCGGGAATTTAAGCTGACATCCGATGCAGATCTCTTATACGTATGTAATTTAGCATTATGCATATACAGCGGGCGCTAAAAATAAGTACATAAGTATATATTCCATAGACAATTTTTCTTAATTTTCATAGAATTATACAACAGTTTATTCAAAAGCAAAAACCTTTTTTTAATTACATAAATACTTCGGGAAAATGCAAGTAATTTACAACTTTTCAGTTCGATTTTAGTACAATAGAGTGCAAGTTTCAAGTCGCTAAAAATTACCTTTTTTTTCGCATGTCCTTGATCTTTTTTTTATATGTTACNGAATCTTTTTTGGATCAATTTTTTAGTCTTTCGGTATTTCTTGAATTCTTTTTTCGGTATTTTTCCATGTTTGTCTGATTGTTGGAAGACTTTTAGAGCTTTTCGGTATTTTTTGTGAAATTTTTTCAATACTTTTCATGTTTTATTCGGTAGTCTTCGGGAATTTAAGCTGACATCCGATGCAGATCTCTTATACGTATGTAATTTAGCATTATGCATATACAGCGGGCGCTAAAAATAAGTACATAAGTATATATTCCATAGACAATTTTTCTTAATTTTCATAGAATTATACAACAGTTTATTCAAAAGCAAAAACCTTTTTTTAATTACATAAATACTTCGGGAAAATGCAAGTAATTTACAACTTTTCAGTTCGATTTTAGTACAATAGAGTGCAAGTTACAAGTCGCTAAAAATTACCGTTTTTTTCGCATGTCCTTGATCTTTTTTTTATATGTTAGAAGGTACAATAATAATGGGTTCTATAATAATGGGCTTACCTAAAATTTTTCTAAGAAATCTAATTGAAAAGCTAAAAATTTCGAAAACAATTTCTGGCATTTTCCCGAGTTTTGTATGAAATTAAAAATTTGACTTTTATGGTTTTGGTGTTGAATTAACTATATTTTTATGAAAAACAAAATTGGCATGAAAAAAATTATGAATAAATAAAGTCATCAAAACGTCAGGGTATACTTCTTTTTGATGCTCACTGTAAATAAGTACAACCAGCGGCGCATGTGCTTACCGCTGGCTTAGCTGGGTTACAGTCACAAATGTCAGAGATTAAAATTACATCTTTAGTTGACTGTACATATGCACATTAGGGTGATACAAAATAACTAACCTATCCAATTTATGGCCTTAAAATAACATATTTTCCGAAAAGAAAAATCTCCCCTGGAAAAATGTTTATTCCAATTTCAAAAAACTGTCAGTGAAAAATGCTGAACTAGGTATAGTGTTGATATAAAATTGTAATCGAAGTTTGACAAAAGGCGAAGAACAATATCTTCATTGCAACAAACTAAATTTTATTATTCATTAAAAAGAATATTAATGTTTAAAAATGCAATAAGAAATAAATAAATTGATGAAAACTCTTTCTTCTCTGACATATCTAGTTTCTAGTCAAACTTTTCTACACATAATTTTAGTGTAAGTTTTTTCATTTAGCATGAATATTTTCAAAACTAAAGCTCTAAAACTGTATATAAATTTTTGAGTCTAGATAACCAAATTTAGAGTATTTTTTTAGAGAATTTAATGCACTATAAGAATGTGCTAAGAAACAGATTTTATCCCAAACGGTTCAATAGTTATAACATTTTTGATGAAAACAAATGTTATTTACAAGGAAAATTTCAAATGCCTACCGACACCTTTTAAAATTGGAATACAAATTTTTCTAAATCGGTGAATTTTCTTCTCAGTAAAAAGGTCCTTTTAAGGCCATAAATTCGTTAGGTTAGTTATTTTGGATC
>NW_016201916.1:2157-2423 GCF_001687245.7 Rhagoletis zephyria | reverse complement strand
CAGTGCACTGTGCACTCGTCAATAATGCACACAAACTACCCAGGCAGAGGCACAGAAGATCTTCTTGTGCCATCGTTTTCTCTCAATTGCCCAGCAAATTGAGTGTGTGTTTTTGGTCTTGCTTTCTTTCATATCTCCTCCCCAGTCCTCTTTTGTCCCATCATCTCTCCCTCTCCTTCTTCTTTCTCGGTGTTTGTTATTATTAGCAGCTACCAGCAGAAAAGAAGAAGAAGAAGAATTGAGCTCGTCATCGAGAGCTAACAACA
>NW_016201916.1:0-2120 GCF_001687245.7 Rhagoletis zephyria | reverse complement strand
TCGGTGTTTGTTATTATTAGCAGCTACCAGCAGAAAAGAAGAAGAAGAAGAATTGAGCTCGTCATCGAGAGCTAACAACAGCAGCAGCAGCAGCAGCAGCAGTCATCGTCAATGATTTATTGCAATATTTACCCGTCAGTTTTGGTGGTGGTGGCGGTGGTGGTGGTGCCTGTCAATTTTTGGTCCGTTCCCGTGAGCGAGTCCAAGCAGTGGCAATTGAGATGTAACCGGATACTGCACACTTTTTTTCTTGCTGGTGTCCCTTTTCTGGTTACGTTTTCTTTTGCAGGGAAAAACCGAGATGATGATGGCGATCAGCCGAGAAAGAGATGGTCAGAAGACCAGAGACTGCAGAACTTCAATCATCAATATTGCATTGACATTGCTGCTGCTGCTGCTCCTTTTCCTTCAGTCTGCTGTGCAAGAGTTCGACGCCCGTGACAGTGGCAATCACTTTTGGCTTAATTATTGAAAATTAGCAGCAGCAACGGCGGCATCAACATTTGCACGTNCCGAGATGATGATGGCGATCAGCCGAGAAAGAGATGGTCAGAAGACCAGAACTTCTCATCAATATTGCATTGACATTGCTGCTTCTGCTCCTTTTCTTTCTGTCTGCTGTGCAAGAGTTCGGCGCCCGTGACAGTGGCAATCACTTTTGGCTTAATTATTGAAAATTAGCAGCAACAGCGGCAGCAGCGGCATCAACATTTGCACGCTGTTCCAGAGCCCACCAGAGCTGACTGACACTGACTGATGGTGGTCAGCTCTCTTTCCTCTTGTTCTCTTTCTCTTCAGAGCTAGAAGCGCTTCCGTTTTCTGGTGTACACTATCGCCGATCGATTGCTTCGATTTTCCTCCCTCCTGCTAATGGGACGTCAGCGTCAGTGTCTAGCTGTGCCCAGCTCTAATGGAAATGGCAATGCTGGTGACCAGCAGAAGCAGCAGCAGCAGCAGATTGTTTTGACTTGTCATGGCTCATTACACTTCCGTATCCGTTTCTTCTCTGTTGTCTCCTTCCCTTTTTCCTTTTCTCTCTCTCTCTCCCTCGATTGCTGCTCGCTTCAGTGGCTTTCATTTTTGTTTGCCTTTTGCCTGTTTTTTTCTCAAATGCTGCTAAAGCTGGCAGACATTAGAAAAAACACACTGAGAAATGATCGAGATCGTCTTCACTAGCACTTTCTCTCCTTCTTNTCGATTGCTGCTCGCTTCAGTGGCTTTCATTTTTGTTTGCCTTTTGCCTGTTTTTTTCTCAAATGCTGCTAAAGCTGGCAGACATTAGAAAAGACACACTGAGAAATGATCGAGATCGTCTTCACTAGCACTTTCTCTCTCTGCCACACTTTTCATTTTGTCTAATTTAATTTAGTGTATAGTACTGCTGCTGCTGCTGCCATTTTAAAAGCTCACAGACTCGCTCCATTTGGTTCTCTCTCTCTCTCTTTCTCTCTCTCTCTTTGATTTTATTACTACTTCCAAAACACCAATCTATCGTTGAGTAAAAGGGTTTTTTTCAATTTAGGATTTTGTTTCAAAAAATGTAGGGCAATGTTTAGGTATTTTTCTTTCTGAAGAGCAAAAGCAAGGGCGGCATGCCCTTTTTCTATTAACAATTACGCACTCACATACACTTGATGACAGTGTAATTAACAATTGAATTTGCTGATGAACTCCTCTTCCTCCTCCACCTAATATTAATAATATTCTCTCAACGAATATTCTTCATCACCATCGTCCTTGTTTCAAGAGAAGACGGAAATTGAATTGTCACCACTTTGCAGCAAAAGATGTGTGTGTGTGTGCTCAGCTGGCACGAGCTAATTTGCATATTAATTGGAGTGCACATAGGCACGCATCCTTGAACTGTCACCTTTTCTCTTTTTCCTGTCAATTGATTACCGATTGACGACACATAGTAATAATAGTAATAATAATGAAGAGCTAATTTGCCACTTTTGGAGAGGAAAGGGGCAAACACACATGCATTGTAATTAGCCGATGTTTCTGTGGTTTGTCGACAAAGACTAATGCTGTGAAGTGGCACTTGAGCGATTGAACAGGCTGAATATTCTCAAATATTGGCGCCAGCTCTTTTAGCTCTTTTGCCCTTTAGCTTAGAG
>NW_016201915.1:0-2423 GCF_001687245.7 Rhagoletis zephyria | reverse complement strand
GAGAGTAATGATTCTTTTGTACTCGTAATAGTTTTCTTATACGTGTTTTAACATTTTACGTCTCACAAGGGCATATTTATAAGTAATTTTATACTTAATCTCTTAAAAGAGTTTTCTTCTGAGTATCATAACATTTTATTACTCATATGGGCTTTTTTAAAGAGTATAAATAACTCCTTGATAGTTGAAGTTTTATAAAAAAGGCTCAAGATGATCTTACTATGAGATTTAAGGGTTTATTAACTCTAGTAGCCTTATCTATTTTGTTATAAACGTATTTTTTGCTAAAGATTATTGTAAACAAAAGTTTTGAATAAGTTAACTTCAGTATTTACTGAATTATCGAAGATTTCTTATATTTCGCCTAAAGATCATTGTAAACATCGGGTTTGAGTGAATAAGCTTTAGTAGTTACTAAAATTTACTAGATTTCGTATTTGTGAAAACTACCGTTATATGCGATTTTGCCTATTTAAACTAACATTCTTTAACACCTTTCCTTAAAAAAATTATAGAAATCGGGTAATGTGGTCGAAAGCTATGCGGATACATAAAAAAGAAATATTGCAACGATTTGATAACACTGTATCAGAAATTTTAGTTCGGTTTTTGTTCTCAAAACGCCACTATCCAATTTCTATGTAGAATTGCTCGGTAATTCCGAAAATCGAGTTGACTTTTTTTTCAACTGAATACGCTTTCGAGATATTTGCAATTTACCGTTATTCTGCTTAAAACAAAAAGTAGTTCCACTTAATCACGCTTATATTAAAAACCAATTTAACAATCTTAAAAAAAAATTCTCCATAAACCATATATACATCACTTTCCGATAGAATTGATAGTTTCAGACAAATTAATTAATCATTCCAGTTTTTTTTTATGTTTTAATAAAAAAATGGAAAAAAATCAAACTTTAACAGAAGAAAAATTTTAAAAATAACAGGTTCTGTGCAAAAGTTTTGCATTTGTGCTAAAGCCTGTTCTGTTAAAAAAAATCAAGTTACTAATGAAGAAAATCGATTGATAAGTAAAGAAGTAATGAGCGCTCGAATGAAAATACGCAAAGATTTTTTATATGAACAAGTAATTTTTAGCAAAAAAAAACCGACTTAAAAAAAATATATATATATCTATATATTTCATGATCCAATGACCGGATCTAACCCAAATTAATATGGGACCACCTCTGAGACACTACCTTTCCGTTGTAAAAAGAATTATTGAAGTCATCGGTTGATGTGGTGCAAAGTTATGCGGTAACATACNAAAAAAAAAAAAAAAAAAAATATTCCGCCGAACTGATAACCTCCTCCTTTTTTGGAAGTCGGTTAAAAATGAGCAAAAATCGTGTTACTCAGGTATACGGGGCGTATGAGTAACATATTTTTCTTTAATTAACTTTAATGCTCATTAAATGTTGCTAATTAATTCTTAACTAACTCTGAGAGGAAACTTTTTCAAATCATAAACGACCATGCGGCTGTTAGAAAAGGAATCAGAAAAAGTATTAATGAACTTCAGTGCATTTACTTTTTACTGAGAATTGTCAAAATCGTCAAAACCAAAGTAGCGGTTTGCGGAATGCGCCACCTTTGTTCGTTACTTCTTGGAACACAAAAAGCCTAGCTGATATCTACCGCAAAAGTGTTTCCACTGTTGCTTTTCTGCTATAGAGGGAGATTTTTCTATCGCTAAGTATTTCATGCTTAGTAAGAAATTACAAATCACGAAAATCCCGGTATTGTCGGGACTTCAAAAATACCGGGATTGACATCCCTAATACATAGGTATGCACGTATTGGAATTAAATGATGCTGAATATGTACATACATACATATATTGTATAATTTGTGTGTGTATTCAAAAAATTGATTAGTAGTTAGAGTTGCACTTGGGTTCGATTCCTGGCGTTCTCAACGCCCAATTTTTATTTTTTTTTTAATAGAAGTCCCTCCTCTGCAGGCAATGGTAATCCATCGAGTTTATTTATGCCAAGAGATTTTCTCCGCAAAACTGTAGGTCCCTTCTTTTGTGTGTCAATATCAAGATGAAGGCCACAAATTGGGCCAATTATTTTTTATTTTTTTTTTTTTCAAAAATTTAGTTTCTACGCATAGCACTTTCATATGTATGATTGTAGGTGGGTATTGTCTCGAAATAAATGTGCGTACATATTCATGTATGTAAATATGTATCTAATTGCACATATGTGCATATACGCACATACATTGCGTGCGAGTTTCGAAAATAATATAAAATACAGAAAAGCTTACTACATATATATGTGTATATGTATATGCAAGTAGAAGTGAAAATTAAAAAAAGTGAAATATAATGAAAAAATGCAAATTTCATGCGAATGGTAAAAATTTTTAATTAAAAAAGTAAGGATAAAAGAAAAAATTTCGCAACGGCATAAT
>NW_016201914.1:0-2423 GCF_001687245.7 Rhagoletis zephyria | reverse complement strand
ATGGGCAAGCGATGTGTTGGCAGTTTTTATTACAACTCATTTTTATTTTATTTTATTTTTGTTGCTGTAAGCACCATTTCTCTCGGCTTTTTTTTATAAACTTGGTTTTTTGCTGCTTTTATCAGAGCCAATTTTTGCTGTTTTGCTACAAATTTTCTTGCGTTTTTATGTGCCGCAGCAGCAACATGTTCATTTTGTCTTAGATTTTTTACTAGTTTTTGTTACGAGTAGCAGCTTAATCGGCGCTCATGATCTCGTTTGAGTAGAATACGCGATGGCAGTGTGCATACTTGGTTATGTTTGGAACAACCTGTTGTTATGCCGTTTTTTTTCTACTGAGTGTTATGCTCCAAAAATAGAGCTTGAAAGAACTAAAAAAAATTACTAGCATTTGTGTTTTTTAATTCGGCGTGGCCCTCTTGGTTAGTCAACACTACGAAAAACTACTCGCAATATTTTTTTTTATTAAGGAATTTCTTCGAAATAATTTGAATATTAGTATCGAATTATATTTAGACACTTTTGCATCCATCTTTGTTCTTTCTTGTTTAAATTTAAGTATAAAGTATTCAACAATTCTACATTTTGATAAAGCTACACCTAATTGACTATTATATGAGTCATTACGAAATACGAAAAAAATTCGAGATTACTTTAGTATGGAAAAAATTTGAGTTATTCCTTCTGTCACGGGTGGGACAAAAAAATAGGAACCTGCTTCTTGAAGCAGATATATTTTGCTGTGTGAACTTGATGTGTTTTAATAAAACAAAGAACCACGAATAAAAACAGGACCAAAAACTACAACAAAAAAAGTAAGAAAGTTTAAGTGCGGGCGGAGCCGAACATTAAATACCCGGCGCAAGTTTTAATTATGTATATGTTTTTCACCTACCTACCGCTACATGGTAAGCAGAGGTGGTTTTACGCCTATTTTAAACATCTTCGATAGAACGTTCAGTTAGATATAATGAGATAAACTTATATACATATATAGTCATCTAGTCACGCCTATTTTCCAAAATTCCAAATAATGAGAAGTATTTTTGTTTTCATACGAAACGAAAATTTTAAATTTTTGTACAGAAAATTCTACGACAATTTCATGATTTTCGATTCGTACGAAAACAAGAATTCGCCCCAATGTTACTTATTTTCAAGGGATTGTTGTTAGTATCAATTTTGAGTAAATCAGCGTCCTTAAATTTCGAAATATCGAAGTTTTAAGCATTTCTGAAATTTACCGTTTTATGAAAAGTGACCGTCATTTTAGTCCAATTTCAATCAATTTCAACGTTTTGCTTTTATGTGGCACAAATTGGTATAACGGTTACTGAGATACATATATGTATGTGATCATAAGTGGGCGGTGCAACGCCCATTTTCCAAAATTTTATCACATATGTATTTCTTGGTAAAGAATTGTTGCAAGCATACATTTTTAATTAGCAAAAGTTTTTAACAAAAGTTTACTACGTCTTATACAAATGACTATTATAAGTATGCTTAAAAAAATAAAAGTCGGTGACTGATTTATATTGATGAATTTTAAAAGTAAAAGTCACTGACTGATTTTTATTTATGACTTTTATCAGTAAAAACCTTCAAAAACTGTTATCTAAGACATTTTATTTAAAAATCAAAAAATAACTGTTATTTACAGATTAGTTAGATAAAAATCATAAATAATTTTCATTTTGGATTTATAAAATAAAAATCAGAAATAACTGTTATTTAAGGAGTAATTAAATAAAAGTAGAAAATAACTGTTAAAGAGCGAATGCTTTAACAAAAAAATTTTAACTGTTACGGTCCCTGCATAAAAGTGTCTATATTGTTGGTTTAAGCGGAAGCATTTATTTAGGAGATTTTGGTATTTAAGGCCACTTATCAATTTTTGGACTTTGGGTCAAAAATCGCATGGCTTTTCCCTACTAGATTCAGACGTCCACATTTTTTTACAGATCTTTTTCCCCCAAGCTATCCGAAACTGTGCAGGGAGCGAAACAATTTTACTCCTTTGCATTTGTGGGAGCTCTAATGTATGTATCTACAAACATTTATAAAATATGTATACATATATAATTAAAAAAGAAATATGTGAGAAAAGTGAGAAGCTATGTTACATACATACATATGTATTGGTTAACCAGGCTATCAAAGCGAGAGAGCTCTGTAAAAATCCATCGTAAAAATTTGTTGCCCATAGTAAGTACTTAACATTTTCAATAATCATGAAAAACGTTAAAAGTTGCGCTAATCAAATTAAGCTAACATCACAGCGTGCCTTATTTGCATTTCCCTAACAATGCAAAAATGTTACAGAAAACATTTTTTTTTTCGATTAACTGCTTTCCATGTATTTTGACGCTACGACAAATGGATTGTTTTCTCACCATGCAGAGCCAAATACACAAAAGGTA
>NW_016201913.1:0-2423 GCF_001687245.7 Rhagoletis zephyria | reverse complement strand
TAAACCCTCCTAAACTGCCCAAACCAGTGATCAACGAAACCATCTCCCTGGTGGTCTCCCGCAAGCTGATCACCCAACTGAATGACCGCATCCAGTCACTGGAGAACGAGAACCTCAAGGTGGAGCTGTACAAGGTGGTCCTGGAGCGCATCCAACCGCGCACCAGCTCCCTCGAGGACCAGGTCGTCTTCATTCGCCAGCACCTGGCGGAGATCTACGAGGCGCGGGCGCAGTACCGCGAAGCGGCCACCATCCTCGTCGGTCTCCCACTTCTCAGCGGAAGTGGAAGCGGCGGCTCCAAGGACAGCTCCTCCTCTTCAAACGGCTCCTCTGGAGGGCCCTCGAACACCGCCGAGTACCGCCTGAACGCCTTCCTCAAGGTGGCCGAGCTGTACCTCCTCGACAATGACGTCGTCAACGCCGACAACTACACTAACCGCGCCTCACTGCTCAGCCAGGAGGTGGGCAAGGACTCGATGAAGATCGCCTACAAGATGCGCTACGCCAAGGTACTGGACTTTAAGCGGAAGTACATCGAGGCGGCCGCCCGCTACAGCGAGCTCAGCTTCAAGGAGAGCGGCGTCACCGAGGAGGAGCGCGTCGGCTTCCTCAACGACGCCATTCTCTGCACCATTTTGGCCAGCGCCGGCCAACAGCGCTCCCGCATGCTGGCCACCCTCTACAAGGACGAGCGCTGTCAGACGCTGCCCACCTATCCCATCCTCGAGAAGATGTACCTCGACCGCATCATTAAGGCCGCCGACCACCAGCTCTGCGCCCGCCTCATCAAGCCCCACCAGGAGGGCGTCCACGCCGACGGCTCCAGCACCTTCCTCGAACGGGCCATCATCGAGCACAACCTCCTCTCCGCCTCGAAGCTCTACTCGAACATTCACTTTGATGAGCTCAGTCGGCTGCTGGAGCTGCCGCCGGGCAGCGGCAAGGCGGAGAAGATCGCCTCGGCGATGATCACCGAAGACCGGATGGTGGGGACGATTGACCAGATTGCCGGCGTCATTAGCTTTGAGCGGAAGAACGCCCTGGTCGGCTTTGACCGGGCGATTGGCAGCCTCTGCGCCCAGGTGAACGGCATAGTCGAGGCGATTACTGTGGCGGCGCCGGAGTGGACGGAGGCGAAGATGAGAGAGCTGACGCCGCAGTTGAGCAACTGAAGACGGTGGCTTTGAAGGTGAAGGCGATGGTGGTAATTTCTGAATTCCTATTTCTATTTTATATGTACACTTTAATCCTTCCTCCTTTTTCCTCTTGTGTAAAAAGATTAAATGGCTCCAAAGNAGGCGATGGTGGTAATTTCTGAATTCCTATTTCTATTTTATATGTACACTTTAATCCTTCCTCCTTTTTCCTCTTGTGTAAAAAGATTAAATGGCTCCAAAGATGTGAGGTCTTACCATTGTCATTTCTGTTTATACATTTCAGGTAGATTGAACAAGAGCTAAGAAATTGAGAAAAGGGGATATTGCCTAAAAGTGATCAGAATAACTGGGGGTCCACACAGAAGGTGATCTAGAAGTTGGTGTACACCCGATTGACGCCCTCCAGCTCGCCGATCTGCCCCAGCGCCTCTGCCACCGTGTTGAAGGTCTCCTCGGTGAGCTCGGTGCGCACGTAGGGCAGCAGCTCGACGCCGTTCTCCACCACCACGTACCGGTCGGCGCAGTTCGCCTCGATGAAGGCCTTCACCTTGGTGTAGCTGGTCGGCTCGCCGATGAACAGCAGCACCGTCTCGTCGTCGTCCGCCTGACGGACCTCCTCGGCGTCCGCCTCGATGGCCACCTCCTCCGCCGCCTCCTGGTCCGCCTCAGTGAGCGGCGTTCCGGCGGTATTTCGAACCCGGACGACGCCCTTCTCGCTGAACTGCGACAGCGCCCGGCCCTCGTTGGCGAAACCGAAGCCGACGTACTTCTTCAGCACCTTGCGGACCTCGTTCTTGAAGTAGTTGCGGTTGTCCACCTCGGCGTCGATGACCAGCAGCGAATTTTCCGGGCCGATGATCTCCAGCTTCACCTCGACGTAGCGCTTCTCCACCGCCCGCTTCACCGCCTTGTCGATGGTGGTGTTGGGCATGTTCGCCTTCCGGCACATGTCGAGGACGTCGGCAAAGTCCTTGTTCAGGTGCGGATCAGAGCCGCCCTGCTTGCTGACCGCCGACTTGATCCGGCTGATCAGCCGATTGTACAGCTGGCTCTTGGCCTGGTCCTTCGCCATCTTCGTGTGCTTGATGTTCTGCCACTTTGAGTGGCCAGCGGAGAAAGCGGCCGAGAGGTGGAGTGGTCGAGTCTGAGAGGTGATCATTTGTTGGGGAGTTTGTGGTAAGAGAAATAGAATCGTTTTAGTGGAATTGTGAAATGAGCAGGAGAAAGGCCGGCAACTGGGAAAGGCAGCCGCCGCTGAGGAAGCTG
>NW_016201912.1:0-2423 GCF_001687245.7 Rhagoletis zephyria | reverse complement strand
CGATCTTTTTAATTTTCACTGTAAGTTTTCTGTTGATAATTATTGAAACGCAAAAATAACGCAAAATGTTATATCTGAACAATCAGTTGTACGGGAGCTATAGGTTATAGTAACCCGATCTTTGTAATTTTCACTGTAAGTATTCTGTTGATAATGGGTGCAAGTATTGCAAAATTTCATCTTCGTAGCTGCATAAATGAAGAAGTTATAATGAAAAATCTCATATCTGAACAATCAGTTGTATGGGATCTATATGTTATAGTGGTCCGATTCTTCCGGTTCCGACAAATGATTAATACATTATAAAAATACACCCACCTACCAAATTTGATCCGGATATCTCGAAAACTGAGAGACTAGATTGCATACAAACAGACNTCATGCTCATGAAAGGTATAAAAAGAGATGTAAAGAGAGAAGTTTCTTTAAAACCGACAGCGATAGTTTTCAAAAACTATCGATAGTGTCGACAGCTATCAACTATCGACACTATCGATAGCATCCCAGCTCTATTAGATATTGAATTTTCAGATCAAGTATTCAAGAAGTTGGAAATGGCCCAATAAACATTAAGGTTTGAGCTCAACTTGAGGTTAAATTGAGAACTAAGGTATTTCTCAAATCTCCAACGTTGTTTCTCAACAGTACCTCAAGTGGAGGATCATAGCGTTCTCAACAAAAAGGGCATTTTTCTTTGTATGAAAAAAGAACTGTTTCTCAAGTTGAGAAAATGCTAGTTCTCAACTTGAACTCCAATTGAATTCTCCAATTGGTCTCAAACATATCATTGAAATACTGAAATTGAAATAGTAAAATACCTTATACCTTTTTGATTGAAACGACATATAGATGAATTTAAATATTAATTTTTCATTTTATTACTCCTTTTATATTATGTAGTTAATCAATATCGTATTACAATAATTCACTTCACAGCATACAGTCCGACAGTAATTTTGCCACTTGATTAACTTCGCGTTTTATTTTCTTTCAAGAATATTTGAGGATACTTTGAAGATTATTTACTTTTCGTTGGCAGTTTTCCCCTCTATATAGCTTTAGTTTTTCACTTGATAATTAAAAATTCGTATCTCTATCACTTTTTACGTATCTGCGCGTCGGTTAGAGATGAGTTGGAGAATGATGTTGGATATCAACTTGAGAAGTATGAATTTCTCCAAGGTTGGAGAAATATTTTTTTGGTGTTTATTGGGGAATTACGAATCTGCAGTGGACTTCGTAAAAAAAAGTGTCGGCAAAATGCAAGAATGCTGTGCCACAAGACCTCTGCGTTAAAAAGGAACAAGGAGACGAAAATGAAGGCGGTGAAGAATCTAAGAAAAAGTTCAAAAAGAAAAATGAAAATCAAATTTGAAAAAGTTGAGCTTCTAAACTTCGTAAACTTTGGGAATTACTCGTAATTATACATTTTTCCTACTAATAAAACGAATTATAATATTTTATTTATATAATTTATTTGTGGCAGTAATGGCCCTGAGGAGCACTAAGGATAACTGATAGCGAACAAACTTATGACAACAATTAATAGTGTCCCATTAGTTTACCGACATAAAGCGCCGCGGAGACGCGGTCTTTATCAACGCTTTAAGTGTATTGGTGTCGTCGGCTTTTGTCGGATACACGTACACTACACCGACTCGTTGTCGGCTATGCTTGATGAAAATCAAAAAGTTTTGATATTTGAATTTGATGGCTGTTTATTTGACCATAGTTGCGTTTTTTTACTCATTTCCAGTAAAATCCAGTAAAAGTTTTTACGAATTTTCATGTTTTGGTGTTTTCGTACGCAAAAACTTGCAAAGTAGGGGAAATTGAGAGAGCGAAAAATGACAGCTGAAGTTGCAAGTTTTTACTGGATTTTACTGGATAAATTTTTACTTGTAAGAATTTGCCAGTACGAAAAACAGCTGATCGCATGTTGCTGGATGAAATTTAAACTAATAAGGAAACTGTTTGTGGCTTTTTATTGTTGAATTTCACAAAATAAACCTATTTAAATACAAAATATATTGTTTTATAAGGAATTTGCTGCGAATAAACAACCAATTTATCAGCTGTTCATGAAACTTGCAAATTATTACTGGAAAAGCGTTCGCGTACTTTTTTGCAAATTTTTTCTATGAGAGCGAATTCTTAGAAATAAAGTTACTGGAGAGTTACTGGCAAGTTACTGGATAATTTGTAAAAAAAACACAACTCATCTCGCGTTATGCTCCTCTAAATGCGTTTGAAATTGCCATAACGTCAACAGCTTTTTGTGCGGTGTCCCGTTTCAGAATATTCGGAAATGACGATCAATTTCTTTTTGATTGAAAATTTCTTTTTCAATTCACAGACGAAATAGTTGGTCACATTAGGTATTTATCACCTCGCTGTGTGAAATCACTTGGAATGATTGTAGA
>NW_016201911.1:0-2423 GCF_001687245.7 Rhagoletis zephyria | reverse complement strand
ACATTTGGCTGCGGCTGATCTATGTGTCATTGTTGCCGTTGCGTTTTGTGTGCTGCCGCTTCGTTGAACAATGCTCGCCGGCAAGCAATCGCAACTAGATATGTACTGGTATAAAAGTGCTGTCAGATGTTGCAATATTTGAAACTTTTCTATGCAATTAGCTGTCGTATTGAAGAGGATAAATTTTACTTTCTCGTGTGAACATCCAGAAAGATGTTTTTGTCACTTTTCGAAAATCAGTTTCAGAAATAAAATCGCTTTCGAAAATATATTTCAACTTGCTCGTGCTGTACTAGCAATTTTTATTTCTGCTGCAAGTGATGTTCTTTGGTTTTAATCTTTTTTTTTGTAATTAATTTATAATATTTTTCATAATAGCAATAATTTTCAATAGAATTCGTTTCTATTTTAATAACAACTTTCGTGAAAATTAATTTTTACCACGACTATTTATCCGGATTCGAATAATGTCCTGGTAAAAATGAATACTCACGAAAGTTGTTATTAAAATAGAAACGATTTCTATTGAAAATTATTTCTATTATTATCCAAATATTAACCAGATATCCGGACAACAAAATTAACGGATATCCGCATTCAAGACGCACCTGTACACGAATACACGAATATACAGATAGTCCCCGGCCTAATTTTTACGAATAACAAATAACCGATTACGCGGCTCACGGTTGCATTTTAATGTTGAGAAATATTGCCAAAAATCCATTCACTGCGTGAACAGCCAACAAGTTTTTTGAGAAAATTTTTCTGAAATTCGCTTTTCAAAAACAAAAAAAAAGAACTTTCGTAAAACACTTTCTGTACATGCATAGTGTGACTGCTCATGCAATCACTTTTAGAAATTTCTCAACTTGGCAGACTTTTCGAAATATATTGCATTGTCACATCTGACTGCACCTTAACAAAAACTAAAATGTACGTATTCCCGGTACACCGAGCAAGAGTGCGTCCCATTGGTTGGACTAGCTGGCACATTTTGAAGCATTAGCCCCCAAATAGAACGCACATACTAAGGTTTATTTAAGTTTTGGCTTTTTGTTGTGGGATTTCAGGCTTTCGCGCACTCGTAGCATAAAAACTATAATTTTTTCAATTAAATACGTGACGAATTCCTCACAAATTGCATTTTTGCGTTGTTGCAGGTATCATATAAATAAATAGTTCAGTTTACAGCTTGTATTTTTAATAAAAATTAAGTTCTGTGGATAAAAAAATGTTGGGACAGTAATAGCAATATTATTGTTTTTTATTTTATTCGCGCATTCGCTCTTAGATGTGTGTATGTACATAGATATGAATGTACATGTGTATGTATGCCTGTTTATCATAGCATTCAGCAATTAAATTACAACTCAAATATTTCAAAGTTTTTGCTTGCGCGCAAATATTTAAAAAATTACAAGCAGAAAAGTTAAACATGCATGAAAATAATTCATTAAGCGCTCAACATGAAATTTCATAAATTTACAGAATTTTTACTCTTTTTCCTCAGACCATATCGTCACCTTAAATAATTCACAAAGGCCCTAACCGACACTTTTTTCGAAACTGCGTTTTTCACAGATTTTGGAAGGATATATAAAATACACCTTCACTAAAGATTTTAAAGTGTTAGTACCAGTAGTATACATTAGACCGTACCTCCTTACAAGCAAACAAAAATGTTCGCCGTACATCCCAGAGTCTAAAGTGCCTATTTGTAAGACAATTAAAAAAAAAAAGATTTTATATGGACGAACATAAGGGTAGCCTTTTTAGGTTTTTCAGCGAAAGTTACTTTCTTACACACTTCTTTTTAAATAAAAAAAAAAACTTGAATAATTTTTGGCGAGCTTTAATCAGATCCACCTGATCTGTAAGTAAGTAAGTAAGTTCCGGAAGCAGTACTTGGGGTCAATGAATTTTGGAACAAAAAAAATTCTCCTCGAAGATGAAGATGTGACGAAAAATGTGTGCGACCCCTATTTTCGGCAAACTTTTTTTTTTTCGAAATCACCTTGCAAAATCACTTCTATGTAGTTGAGTATTTTTTTTGTGTTATTTTATATTCTAGTGTATATAAATTGCATAGTGTAAAGTAAAACATAATTGAACTTATTATTAGGTGTTTGTTTATTTTTTTTCATACAAAAAAATTTGCTCAAAATACCATTTTCCGCGTTAGTCCGTAGTCCAAACTAAAGTTGAATGCACCGTTAATTTGCCACCTAAAAGTGTAGCGGTAATTACTCATACACATACATACTTACACACGCCTGTGCTTAAAATACTACAAATACATGTCTGTTAATTTTCGCAAATTGCTTAGTAGCGGCAATGCCAAATTTTCCGCAAAATGATAAATTTGTATGTATTTCCGAGGGAAATTTTCTTTTTTTGCGAAATTTCGTGCCCATAGTTGT
>NW_016201910.1:0-2423 GCF_001687245.7 Rhagoletis zephyria | reverse complement strand
AGATTATCCAACTGCTGGGTGAGAAAAAGCATGGCTCTGGCAAATGTTTCAAATGGGGAAAGCCAGGCCACTTCGCCCGCGATTGCAGCGCAAGTTCTAGTGGGCTCGAAAATTCAGCAGGACGCAAACGCAGGGCTGAAGGAGACGAATCTAAATCCAGTCAGTCGTTAAACTAAAACGAGCCAGCAGGAAGGGCCGCGTGCTGGCTCCAGAAGTTGAAGGGCCCATAATCTCCGTCTCAAAAATTGGCCGGAATGCGAGCAACCTCGCTATTGGTGGATGTGTGAATGGGCAGGAGAGAGTACTGACAGTGGATACTGGAGCGACACATTCCATTATTCGACCGGATTTGGCCACTTTTTATGTGAAGCCACTACCTGGAGCAAAGCTGCAGACTGCAACTGGTGAATGCACCCAAGTGTTAGGAGAAGTACCATGCGAGGTAATAATCGACGGTGGGGCCTCGTACACTAAGTTTATAGTGGCAGACATTATGGATGAAGTCATCATCGGCGTGGACATCTTACTTGGCCAAGGCATGAAGATTGGCCTCCAGAGAATGATCCTGACAGATCGTCACAGGAGAGTGCCACTTAGGGTTGGTTACGACAGCCAGTACTGCAGCAGACGGTTAGTCTTAGAGGAAGTGTCGAAGATTACCAGAAACGGAAGCGGTTAGTTGGGCGGAGGTGGGCAGTGATGAAGACGGTGTGGTTTCGTCAGGAGAAGGAAGCGGTTCACCGATACAGGAAAAGCGTGACGGCTCCGCCAGCTCACTGAAGAAGAGGTCGCAACAAGGAAGTGGTCATGGCAAGCCAGGCAGTGTTTCCGGCAGGAGGAAAGCCGCTAAATCACGTTGCAATGGTGATACGCCGGTGGCCGGAAATGGAAGCGGCTGTGGAAGTAGTAGGCGCGCTTTGAAGTGTCCCGAAAAAGATGGTCGGCAAAGGCGAGCAGTTAAGCCGGAAGCCAGGGACGAGGTTATACATGTCCGGTCAATGAGGTTGACGCCGGCGAAAGAGCAAGATGCGGAAACAGTGGGCAAGTTTCAGCGTGAGGAACCGGATTTAGCAAGATGTGCTAAAGGCAGTGCAGCACGAAGGCAGGAGCCTGGGTGTCATGGACAGAGGATGCGGCATAGATCTGGCAAAAACTATGCCCACTAGAGGAGACATGGTCTGGTCACCACCAGTGGCCGGCTGAAGCACGACCATGTGAGATGGTGCACCACCGGAGATAAGCTGGAAGCAATGTCAAGTAACGCATCAAGCCGAGAGGAGCTACAGGAAGGCGATCTGGTGTTGTTGCACATGCCGCTGCCGAAGAAAGGCTTCTCCTCCGAACAACATCGTAACTGGAAAGGTCCGTATAAGGTTGACAAACGGCTGAAGCACGCAGTGCATCGAATCCAGACAGCTGGGAGATCGACAACAAAGATGAAAGACTAGCAACGTTTGGAGCAGCAAGTGTGTCTGATCGGGACAATCAGACTTAGGTGGAGGGCAGTGTGGCGAATACTGCGGCAACGCGAAGCGAACAACGAGAAATAGGCAGAATGCTCGAGGAATGACGTAGAATGTTCTAAAAAGAGAAACGTCAAGTTGGATGAACACTGCGAACAGCGAGAGAAAGAGAATGAGCGATAAACTTCAGAACGTTCTAGAGTTGTCATAAGTGCGAGCGCAGGTATATAAGGGCGCCGCCACAGCGAAGTTAGTTAGTTACAAGTCAGCAATCTACAAGTAAAGTGAGTTTCAAATAAGCAAGCTATAGTATTTTTACTGTATTAGCGTGTATTTTAAAGTGTTTGTTGTACAATAAAGTTAATTGTACTATCATTTGGTCATCGTGAGAATTTATTTAACAATCCAGAGATACGAGCCCTAGGATATTTGGGAAATCCCTCAAGGTTTCAAGGATAATCGTAACGGTATATTCTCTACCAGTAGAGAAATAATCGGTAGAGAAGAGTTACACAAACGAGCTACAGGATTGAGTTGTCCAGGGGTCAATCTAATATTACCACCATTAAATCAACCTCCAGAACCATTATGCTCCTTGATAAGACATTTAAGGTATTTCGTCTAAAGTAAGTCTGGGTACCCTTGTTGTCAGCTTTTTCTTGTGTTTATTTAATGTTTATATTTCTTTATAAAAGTGTAGCACATTACATAACCAGCACCACATAAATCCACATTTCAAACTTCGTACAAAAATTCAACAAACTAACAATTACACCCAAAAATTGTAAACCTTTTATTCAGAATTTTTAGAAAACTTTAATAGCTCTTTTTGTTGAGAAAAGAAATTGTCGAGCATACTTTATATGGAAGAAAATGCGCAACGATACTTTTTCTGCATGGCAAAAAATTTCTTTTTTTCAAATTGATTTTTTTCAAATTGTCACATCTTTTTTTTCTCTC
>NW_016201909.1:0-2424 GCF_001687245.7 Rhagoletis zephyria | reverse complement strand
TAGAGGCGATGCAACTTTTTGGCGTCTCGCCGTTTGTCTTGGTTCAAATGGTTTTAATTGTCATAATGGAATATGGCATTTTAAATTTTACTATTAGCTTTGTTTAAAATAATATATGTAAATGGATATGTAGGTACAAACGCATGCATAATTTCACATAATCGCTCAAATTTGCCAAAAGTTACTGAAAGCTTTATTGAATAATTTTCACTAAAATATTAGTTATTGTAATTAAAATTTTATGCGAATCCAATTTTTATTCCCATTTTTAGAAAGCGCAAGTATGTATATGGGCCACAAAAATTATTTCATAATTAGTTAATTTTAAACACAAATATGTATGTATGTACACTGGCAAAGTGAGTGCATCCTGTTTTTTGTTTAATATTTGCAATGTTTTTAAGTTAAACTTTTATGTTATTTTCGACGGGAATTGCGGTTTTGCATATAGCAAGTGCAATTTGTAAAAAATAGCGATAATTTTTTTTTATTTGTTTGCAAACGGTCATGCGCATTTTATTCTACAAGAAATTCACTTTTATTTGGTAAAAAGTGCAAAAAGCCGTCAGCAATAAATAATCATTAAAAATCAACCGGATTTTTTAGCCGCTTAAAACTTGATCTTGTTCCACTAGAATTAAAAAACCGATCTATCTGCGTACTCAAAATTTTTCTAAAAACTCAGATTAAACAGGTCAAAATTTAGACGAGAATTCGTTGAATTTTTCTATGTTCTGTGTAAAGTTTGAAAGTTTGACTTGTATAGTTTTGATTAAAGCATGAACCACATTTTTATAAAAAGATAATAAAAAAAATTAATTGAAAAACATTGCAAATATTAAGCAAAAAACACCATGCACTCACTATTGATTGCCAGTATATGTATGCATGTACATATGTGTGTAAACTTTATGCCAAACTATCATTATTTTAAATTGTATTTGCATCTTCATAAAAGGAGAACAAGATAAAAAATTTAACAAAAATTACAAACTAATGAAAATTATGTGAAGATTTACCAAATTTTCGTTTATTTGCTCGCAAAGAACATCACATTTCATGTTGCTCAACATTGTATTATGTTATCAACATTAAATTCAACAGAATTTTTACATTCCGACTTGGACTTTTCTAACGCTGTTAATTTTTCGTCCGCGAACAGTTTCCACTTTCAGTTTGCACCTTCTCTATCTATCTAAGTTCTCTGGTAGTATGTCGGTCAGCATTCGGAACTCATTGCAATAGCAGTAAATCTACTACACTTTTTAGCGAAATTGATTTTTCTACTGCGGTTTTCAACTCTTGAATTTTTTACCACAACTTGAATTATTACAATATATTTTGAGTCAGTAAAGATGTTTCTGCAACAAAGCATATAGTTATAAAATATAGATACATACGTAGAATATATTTTATGGTTGGTATAAAAATGTAAAAATCTAGAATCCACGGCAGTTAAAATTCGTTTTACTGCGTTATATTTTTAAATTCACTGCAGTTTACGAATTAAGTCCGAACAGTGATATCGGTTCGAAGTACAGAAGCGTTTCGTAATTCAATTTCACTCGCTGGTTGTACTAAAACAAATACACTTTTAACTACTAAAAGATGCATTGTCATAAGCACATACCAATGCACTAACTTTTTATAAATATTTCACATATTTTTTATGTAAAATTCAAAAGGGAATAAGACATTTTGTAATAAAAATTGAAATTAAACTTATGTATTCTGCTGCATATGAGCTACCGTGTTTTTTGGCCGAGTATCACCTACAATGGCATCCAAACCTTTTTTTGGGTGGCAGGCTAGTTGTAGGGTTGCGAGAATGGCTAAATCTCTCCAAATGTAGAGTAATACGTTTTTCGACAACTTCATGCAATGAAGTTGAACTGCTAATTACGAATATTAGTAGATCAAGTCATCAACGAAAATGATCTTTTTCTTAAGAGCACTTAATATTGGCATTGCCAAACATCATAAAGGCAATTAACACTTTTCGATGTAATAAAAATTTAACTTTGCCAATGCATTCCTGCATAATGGAAGGTATGGCACTTGTGCGATCCACCCTTCATTTTTGTGGGTCGCAAGCCGACATTAGGCCATAGTTACACGTGTTAGTTTGTGAAATACAAATAATTGAACATAATGCCATGTTCCCACTTACCAAATCTTATTTATCTAATAAAGGAAGTAACTAATGTCAAGTATTAGACTATTTCCACCCCAATTACTCGCCACCCAACAATATTTAAATAGATGGTTCACGATAGCAACGGATCGTAAAAAAAGTTTACCCATTTATGTGCACATCAGACTCGCCGACCCGAATTTCTTCGAGTCATCTCCAATTCGAATCGTGCTCGGCGCGGACGTGTACGCCGATATTATTATGCCCGGTAGTCTGCCGACGTCCTTTGG
>NW_016201908.1:0-2424 GCF_001687245.7 Rhagoletis zephyria | reverse complement strand
AGGAACTCACAATAAATCTTATGTTTAGACTTCCAAATCTCTTCAACGTGTTTCAGGTAGAGGTGGCCGCTATCTACTCTGTGAATTGGCTAGGGAGGGCACCCTCGACGCCATTATCTCGGATAGAGTGGCATAGGAGTTCCACTGGCAACCTGCGGTCTGCTCCTGCGTAGATATGCTCACAGTTGGATCAGCGAACGCTTCCGGAATGCAAGGTTGCACGGTCCTTCTGGCTGGTTGTTAACCGCAGGCGGTCAATGGAGCTTCCGCAGCTGGCTAAGCGCCAGCACTCGATTCTTACAGGTATGCTTACCGCACATTGTCTTTAGGAACCATACCTTCACGAATCCCTACTGCCGCAATTGTTCGGACAAACGAAGTGGAGTCGTCTCAGCATTTCCTTCTTTGCTGCCCGGCATTCGCTCACCGGAGTAGACATCAGCTGCCTGTGGAACTTTGTTTTGAGCGTCCAGCGCTTCTCTTAGTTCAACTTAGAAAACCTTTAATTACCGTTCAAAAAATTTTTATAATGTGGTACCACAATGGACAATCTAATTAATGTCTAAGCGAGTCTCTCACACACACAAAATCCTAACCTAACCTAGCCAGATACAAACTAGCCACATTTCCTGAAGCGACGTATCAAAAATTGGCTTGATACTTTCTTGGTGTCCAAATATTAATAATTTTATCCATGCATTGCCAGGAAAGTGGGAAAAAGTTAAATTATACCAATTTTTCACAAGAATTTTTCAAAATCAGGAAAAAAAAATTCTTTAAATAGTAAATTCGGATTCAACACATCAACATTTTATATAACCCTGCATTGATTTTCACTGATCAGCGCGATAATACATCAACAGAATTATTCAATGCATTTAAATAATGAAAAAATTAACAAATGTTCATATATTAGGGCGGATCATTTTTTTTTTTTGTTGCTATGAGCGTATAGCGTAAGAGTATTCTACATGTAATTCTCAGCAAATTCGCCGAAGAAACTCTGTATCTCAAATCGATTTGGAGTTTGCAAATTGCGAAGTTTCGAAGAAAAAGGGAAAATTTTCAATTTTACGCGCACTAGTGGAAGTTTTATGAAAAAGATAGGTGCAGAAATGGATTCTTTATGCCAAAAAACACCGTATAGCATGTTTCTATAAAAAATTTAAGCACTTCTTTACGACGCTACAGCAAAATGGTAAGAAGCCTATTTTCACAACTTAACCAACTTCAAATTGATTTTAGACTCATGGTTGCTTCGGCAAATTTGCTTAGAATTGCACGTAGTATCCTTCTATGCCACACGCGCACAGTCGAAAAAATCGCCCACACAAATCGACTCACCCTAATGTATATTCATTGCATGTCAAAGTAACATTTCACAGTTGACAATAAAAGTGACCGTAAAAATACGCATTTACGTCAAAAATTAGCCGTTTAGCGATGCGGCCATTAACATTTAATAACACTAATAGTTGGATGCAAATGTGTAATTTATTTTGAAAGAAAAATGCAATTTACACGTACCTGTTTTCCCAACTTCCTTGCATTGAACTTTACACCGCATACACTAAATATATTTATGTAGCTTGTTGCCGACGGCAATGCACTGCGTTGCTGAGGTTTTAACGAAAAACGCCTGCGGCCGATTAGCGAATGCCGACGCTACGAGTATTTGATTGTATGCACTAAATTTAATTGCAATTTGCGCACAGCACTTTTGCAATTGTATGAAAGTGCTTTTACACTATGAAATTTTCTGATGTATATATATTTTTTTTAGCATGCAGTTTGCAAAGAGGGAATTTGTCAATTGAAATTAATTTTTATAAAATTTTAGAGACACAGCTGCTTCGTTGTATTATTATTATCATTTTACATTGACACAAAAATATGCAAAATTTTTAGTTAATGCAAAATTTTTCACAAAATGTTTAAATATATTTTTTTTCAGTTTTTTGTTGAAAAAATGCTGCGCAGAGTATTCTTTTCACTTCATGCATACAGAAAAAAAATTTATATGTNGTATGCATGCGCAGCTTAAGTTGAGGTAGGGTCCAAATTTCGTCGATCGATGAACCACTGCAATACTTTTTTTTCTACGCACAAATTTTCATTTTTTTTCACAAATTATCTTTGAGCAACTGTTTTTTTCTTAAACGAATTAAAAATTATCTACACAAAAAAAATAAAAATTATTTTCACATTTCCTACAAATTTTTATTCCACGTAAGCGTCATAGACGGCGGTTGTCCGCTCTTTGTTGCGGAAATGTTTGCCTCTGCAATGCTGAGCTCCAAGCGGAAGCGGTGAGACGCGCGCACACAAACAACCTTTAAAATAATTGTTTTTTTTTGTGGGTTTTTTTACATATAATTATTTTTTTGATACTTTTCTTTTCTTGTTTTTTTTTTTTTTTTTTTT
>NW_016201907.1:2224-2424 GCF_001687245.7 Rhagoletis zephyria | reverse complement strand
CGTAGCCACGCCCACTTATGGTTACATGTGTATATCTTAGGAGCCGCTGAACCAATATCTTCCAAACTTGGCACAGTTGTTGGCCTTCGCACAGCATACGAAATAGCCGAAAATTTTAAAAATCGGACAATAACCACGCCCACATCCCATATAACGGTAATTTAGAGAAATACAAAATCTTCGATAAATCAGTAAATATT
>NW_016201907.1:0-2045 GCF_001687245.7 Rhagoletis zephyria | reverse complement strand
GGACAATAATATAACCACCATCCCATATAACGGTAATTTAGAGAAATACAAAATCGTCGATAAATCAGTAAATATTGAAGCTAATTTATTCAAAATTGATGATTGCAACAATTCTTTACCAAGAAATACGTTTATGACAAAATTTTGGAAAATGGGCGTAGCACCGCCNCGGTAACCGTTCTACCAATTTGTACCAAACTCGGTGTGGTTATTGTGCTTGCCACATAAAAGCAAAACGTTGAAAATTATTGAAATCGGATTAAAATTACGGCCGCTTTTCATATAACGGTAAATTTCAGAAATGCTTGAAACTTCAATATTTCGAAATTGAAGGAAATTGAACGAAATTGATACACCCCGGCTTACCATTTGCGGTAGGTTTCGGAAAGGTGAAAAAACATATATTTAATATTTGCGCCGGGTATTTAATGTTCGGCTCCGCCCGAACTTAGACTTTCTTACTTGTTTTTATCTAGAACTAATAAAGTTAGAAGGACGAAATTCGAGAATGTGGTAGTTAAAATATTAGTCTTTGACATATATTTTTTTAAAAAGACATTTTCAATACTTATTCGTCCTGGTGCACCCAAAAATTAAATTTTTTTCTATTCTACAGAATTTTTCCTTTTAATTGATACCGAGATTGTTATTCTACAATGCACCAAATCTTTTGAATAATTTTTTTATTCAATCATATTCTAGAAATTTCGAAGTCCTTTTAAAAAAATCCTGACGCCAGAGAAAAAAACTAAAGCGCAGTTTTACTATATTTGGCTCCAAATTTCCCAGTCATTTCTCTTCTGTGCTAACTGAACCCAATTGCAAATGCCAAGTGAAGCCAAGTCCTTCTCCACCTGGTCTTTCCAACGCAGAGGAGGCCTTCCTCTTCCTCTATTACCAGCATCGCGGCCCGCGTTGAATATTTTCAGAGCAGGAGCGTTTCTGTTCATTCGAACGACATGGCCAACCCAGCGGAGCCGCTGAATTTTAATTCGCTGCACTATGTCTATATCGTTGTAATGCTCATACAGCTCATCGTTAAATCGTCTGCGATATTCGCCATCACCAACGCGTAAAGGTCCGTAAATCTTTCGCAGAATCTTTCTCTCGAAAACTCCAAGAGCCGCCTCATCAGATGCTTTCATTGTCCATGCTTCCGCGCCATACACCAGCACAGGCATGATGAGTGACTTATAGAGTGTGATCTTTGTACGACGAGAGAGGACTTTACTTCTCAATTGCCTACTCAGCCCAAAGTAGCACTCTTTGGCAAGAGTGATTCTCCGTTGGATTTCAAGGTTGACATTATTATCGGTGGTAATGCTGGTTCCCAAATAAACGAAGTCGTCTACTTTTTCAAACTTGTAACTGTCAACAGTGACGTGGGTGCCAAGACGCGTATGCTCTGACTGTTTGTGTGCTGACAGGAGATACTTCGTTTTGTCCTCGTTCACCACCAGACCCATTCGCTTTGCTTCTCTATCCAATCCCGAGAAGGCAGAACAGACGTAGCCCTTGTTTTTACCGATAATATCGATGTCGTCGGCATACGCCAGCAATTGTACGCTCTTATAAAGTATTGTGCCTGAGCGGTTCAGTTCTGCGGCTCTTATTATCTTCTCCAACATAAGATTAAAGAAATCACACGAAAGGGGGTCCCCTTGTCTGAAACCTCATTTGGTATCAAATGGCTCGGAGAGGTCATCCCCTATTCTGACGGAGCTGGTGATATTGCTCAACGTCATTTTACACAGCCGTATTAGTTTCGCGGGGATACCAAATTCAGACATCGCGGCATAAAGGCAACTTCTCTTCGTGCTGTCGAAAGCGGCTTTGAAATCGACAAATAGATGGTGTGTGNAAGGAAGTCCCCTTGTCTGAAACCTCATTTGGTATCAAATGGCTCGGAGAGGTCATCCCCTATTCTGACGGAGCTGGTGATATTGCTCAACGTCATTTTACACAGCCGTATTAGTCTCGCGGGGATACCACATTTAGACATCGCGGCATAAAGGCAACTTATCTTCGTGCTGTCGAAAGCGGCT
>NW_016201906.1:0-2424 GCF_001687245.7 Rhagoletis zephyria | reverse complement strand
AGAAATTTGGAGCTATAAGTTGATCATACAAAAGTACACAAGACAACTCATTAACGAGAAAAATGTCCAGTAAGGTACTGCAAGTACATGTAAAGGAGTTAGGTGTTGTTTGATTTAAAAAACAGAGTCCCAGGTTTTTTATGTGAAGTGAAAATTTTTCATCTTTAAGTATATCACTATTAAAGTCACCAGTTATAATAATTTTGTTGTGGCCTATGGTAAGAATCTCGGGAAAATCAATAAACGCATTATGACAAATCTTCCTGTTGGGTCTCTAGACAAAGCCAATAAGTACCTTGTCAAATTTAGTAAAAATTTCTAAAAATAGGTACTCAATGGTGCTGGAAGGTGGCGATGCACAGTTAAATTTGCACGAGAGACCGTTTCTTACATAAATAGCCACACCTCCTCCATGACAAACTCTGTCCAAGCGGAAGAGCCTATACCCATTAACATGAAATAAGTGATCGTTATGACACGGAGAGAACCATGTCTCTGATACATACACCCCGTCCACATTCGAATTTTCAAACAGATACCTAAATTCATCAATTTTCCTTACTAAACTTTGGGCCCTTCTTACGTTTACTCAATATGCGAATCATGTTGAAAGTGCCGAACCACCATTAGGCGCCATGAGCATCAAAAAATAAAAAACAAACATAACACATTGCATCACAGAAGGGCATATCAGTATGAAAAGTAGATATGAGCTAAAAGAGTATGTACGATATCTGTGGAGGGAGAATGAGGTAGAAGGAAATGGGAAAAAGGAGAAGAGAACAAGTATAGGAAGAAGGAAAAAATTGCAAATATAACAAATAAATTTATAAACTAAAGTCATACATTCTAAAATCGCTCTTAATTTAAAAAGCTATCTATGTTCATACAAAAGTTTGATTACGACGTGCTGGATGCAGTTAACACACGGGCAACTTCAATGTTGGACACCTTCACTGCGTTGCATTTAGGTTTAACTCGAGTATACACACATTCACCCATAAAAAAAACCACAGATCCCAGTTATTGTTTTCTTTTGAGTTGCATTGCGAACTGCAGAACTTCACGGCTATTCTTGGTGAGGCTCTCGTGGGCCCAATGTCTCGCAGCGCAATAGATCTCTTACTCTGCTTGCAGAAACGTGTTACGGCGCTAAAAAGTCGACCTCGGTCGCTAGCAGAACCTAGCTTAACTATGACTGCCGTAGCTTTGCTGTTGTTGTCGAGAACCACTAGTCCGATTCTGCTGAAACAAATTTAAAAAAATTAAAAATTACAATTCCTTTAATCTGTTTATATAACGTTTTTCTATATAATCAACAGTTTTGCCGGAAAAAATAAATGTATGAAGAAAAAAAATATTTTTTGCCTAAAATATTAAATTTTTTTAAAACTGTTGATTATATAGAAAAACGTTATATGAACAGNATCGGTCGCTACCAGAACCTAGCTTAACTATGACTGCCGTAGCTTTGCTGTTGTTGTTGTCATTATTGGGAACGCGGAAAATATCACGTACCGGTGGAGCAATAATGTTGACAGCGCTACATAGCTTGGAGAAGGTATATCTTAGATTATCTTCACTCGCCTGCGGGATATCTCTTATGATAGCATCAGACGAGACAAGAGAATTTTGACACTCGTTAAGTTGTGCTTTGAGTGTATGCACTTCAGAGTTTAGCCGTATAATACGAGAACTCTCATTCCCGTCATTAGGTTGAGACTTTAACGTTTGCACATCAACGCGCAGCTGCTCAACGTGAGCGCAGACAGCTTCAGCTTTGACTACACGGGCTTCGATCTCTTTGATGGCAAATTTTAAGTTTTTAAGATCAGCCGTCAACTCACCAAAACGCTGCGTCACTCGCTCTTCGGATCTCTTCATGCACTCGGAAAGTTGTTCCATGATCAGGCATGGGCAGAGAGTTAGCAGGTGCTAAAAGAGCGTAAGCGTTGCGTGTACGTATACAAGCGAGAGCGCATCGATGAGAACACGACAGCATGCAAAATGAATTAGGTACACTAACACATGCTCACTTTTAGCTCACGCTTGTTTGGGGTAGTGCCCACCTCTGTCCATGATGCTCTCTTTCTGCTGGTCCATCTTCACTCGCATTTGTGAAAACCAGTTATTTGACTGCGGGCTCTCGCTTTTTGCACTCTGTGTTATTGGAGAGGCAGCAGCTTGGCGGGCTGTTTTTGTTCTGGTTGACATCTCGCGAAAACAATATGAAAATTTATTTGTTTATTTATATCTTCCTTTCGCTGCTTTCAAACGAAATTTTCACAATAGTGCGATAAATAAAGGGCAGACCTGGATGGGACTTTGTTTCAGTTAGTTAAATTATTTTAGTGTTGAAAAACGCGAATATATGCACAAATTACACTATGCGACAGTCAAAATCGGGATGGGATGAAACCAACG
>NW_016201905.1:602-2424 GCF_001687245.7 Rhagoletis zephyria | reverse complement strand
AAGCGCAACCAAAGCCAAACAGACGATAACAACAGCAACAACAGCAACAACAGCAACAGCAGCTAAGTTGAACAAGTGTACAAACAACAAGCAACATGTAGCAACAACAATAGCCATTGGCAACAATAAGGAAACAACTCCTACATTACACTGTACTAAGAGGTGTTAGCGGCGGGGAGTTGGTGGCGGTGGTGTTAGCAGACAAGTGTCAAAAGTGTTTGAGGCGCGCGGATGAAAGCTTTTATACAAAGTAAATGCTGAAAAGTTAAAACTGATGTGAGCATTAATTTTTTGGTGTATTTCTTGTTGTTGCTCAAAGAGTTAGTGTTGTTATCGGTATTAGCTATCGTAAGTGCTGTGTGTCTCTGGGTTTTTTGTTACTATTTTTGCATGCATATGCTGTAGTTACATAGTTTGCGTTGCTGATGTGAAAGTTTGCTTACTTTTTGAAGTCAATTTGGTTGGCGAGACAATCTTCGAGATGTAGGTAAACAAGGAGATAGAGGTGAAACCGATGTGTACTTAAGTGACATAATGAAGTCAGGAAAGGAAATATGAGAAGAATAGAATGGAAAATGTTAAAGATTGGTTCTTAAAAATCAGATTTCAACTGAATTAATTTACTTACCTGTTGTTTAAGCAATTGACATAATATTAAAAAACAGGGTTTGTTTGAACTTCCATGGCTGTTAAGAAACTGTGACATAGCTAGTAGGCAGTTTCGAAATAGCGCTGCAAAGCTAGGAATCAATAACATTGTTACCCGGTAGTGGCTTCTGAGCCACGAGGGTTTGGGGGGGGGCAACGAAAGGGCTGACACTCTAGGCACATCGGCACTCAGCCTTTCTATGCTTCATCCAGACGGTACACTGCAGAGACCGTAAGAAGTCCTCCCATCTTCTCAGAAATTGCAATCTAGGGCCGATTCATAGCTCACCCTTGCGAATTCTCTGATCGACTGCAAAATCTTAGCAGAGAGGGTTTAAGAATTCTCACAGAAGACCTGAAAGGACACTGTAGGCTGAGGTACTATCTACACAAAATAGGACTCTCTGAGTAGACCAACTGCAGGTTTTGTAAGCTGGAGCACAAAACCTCGGAACATACATTAAGTGATTGCCCGCGTATATCCCGACTTAGACTTACATGTACACCTTGTAGAATGAGGTTGGAGGTACTATTTAAGGGTTAGCACAATATATCTAGTCACTTCGCAGCGCTATATGCCTTAATAATAAAAATAATAAGTAATAAGCAGGGAACGGATAAAATAAAATAACGAAATAGGCTGGAAAAGGCAAAATAAAATAGCGAAAAAGGCAGGAAAAGGCACTAGGTATTGCAAAAAAGTAAAATAGGGCAATGAAAAAAGACAGAAATTACGAAGAAAAATCAAAAAATACATTTATTTTAGAAATGTTTATATTACAAGTAAAAATAGAAAAACTATGAACTAGTTTCATTATATGAAAAATTTGTACTTCGAATCTTTGACTATTTTATCCTTTCGAGTTTCTAACTCATAAAACTTTNTAAATGTGCGCTCGACGTAAGTTGATACAAGTGGAGCCCAATTTAAATATGGAACGTTTGAAACGTTCATGTTATAAGGAATAAGGGCGTTTTCCTCGCTCTTTACAATTTTATCCACACCCCTTATTGTCTCCAAGCCTAGGTTAGCTGAGAAAACGGATTTGAATTTTTCCAATACAAATTCGGCAAGAGGTCCCTGCGCTTCTATAAGGCGCATGGGCATGTGTATATTTTTAATCTTAAAAAAAATTGTAAATGCTATAATCACTTTTTTAAAGGTAGAAAAGGC
>NW_016201905.1:0-393 GCF_001687245.7 Rhagoletis zephyria | reverse complement strand
CACGCCCACTTCCCATATAACAGTAATTTCCAGAAATACGAAAATTGCGATATTTTAGTAACTACTGAAGATAATTCAATCAAAATTGATATTTACAATAACTTTTTGACGAAACATAAGAATATTATACATTTTTGNCGAGCAAAAATTGAGATATCTCAACGAAATTTGGTATGTAGGTTTCCCTTAATCCAAGGTAGGTTGGTATTGAAAATGGGTGAAATCGGACCACGCCCACTTCCCATATAACAGTAATTTCCAGAAATACGAAAATTGCGATATTTTAGTAACTACTGAAGATAATTCCATCAAAATTGATATTTACAATAACTTTTTGACGAAACATAAGAATATTATACATTTTTGCAAAATGGGCGTAGCCACGCCCACTTA
>NW_016201904.1:0-2424 GCF_001687245.7 Rhagoletis zephyria | reverse complement strand
ACATAGCCCCCATACCTTAAGGTAAGACGTATTCTACGTCAAAAATATAAAAATAATCAGGCGTGTCTGCCCGAAACCCGTAAGACTTGTGTAAATAGTCAATTTTTTACTCGGAATTCGTTCGAATTGTCTGATACCACAAAATGTATGGCAATTGTGCTAACTGGGTAAGTAATATCATATCTACATATTTATGTCTGTATATATGTGTATTTCTGTATGCCCCAAATTTGCATGGATTCACTACAAAAATGATTCCAAAGCACGAAAAGGGAATTGAAGAGAAGCTATGCGTAAAGGCCTTAACCCAAATAATAATTAATAACAACGAATGAACAAAATTCATGTTTCATGTTAGAGCAAACTCTGTAAAGTCACCTAAATCAAAGTCGGAAAAGAGCACATACCTACAAACATTCTGAACGCAGTTGTATAACTAGTTGTATATATATATAATTAATAATACAATAACAAATGGTCGTAGTGGAAGTAGGCAAGCTCCGCAATAATAGCGCTGAGCCCGCAGCTTCAATGGTCCAAATATTGTACTTCTTTGGCAGAGTTATGTATTTAATTGTCGTTTAACGGAATTCGAACGCAAAACTCAGTTTAGGTTTATTTGTTTGAAACTTCTTCCTTATTCGCAACACATTCACGTTGCAACATTAATTTACTTTGTCATGGGATTTATGCTCTGCAGAAATTCTGAGGTCAGAAAGTTCATGCTTGTATGCTTTTCGATAGCTACATATATATTTACGTGTGTATGTGTCCTTGTTTGCTGCTTTAAATAACCTATAACCTAAATAACCGAATACATTTTTATATTCGAAAAACGAATCTTGTTAGAAACATATTTAAATACATATATGAGGTAGTCGAGGTGGGTCAACTGAATAACATATTTAGTAACTGAAAGTTTGAACGTATGGAAAATTGTGAATTTCTGCTAATATTCTTCACCTTCTTTGGTACTGTAGCCGCGATTTTGGCAGAGTCCAAACCAACGCGCCAGTCGTTTCTCTTCGGTGCTTACTGACGCCAATTGGAGATGCCAAGTGGAATACTGCCCAGTGAAGGAGCTCCTTTTTTCAGGTATTCATATGTAGCCCCGACAGCCGCACCTTTCTAGAGCCTCCGAAAAGTCGTTAATGACAAAGATCCAAAGTAGTGAGACAGAATTCCTATGGTGTATCTCTACTCACTGGCCTCTAACTATTTGCGCTATACTATTCTGCTTTGACGTCTGTGTGAAAAAGCAAGCAAGCCCAGCGAATGCAGGGAGTTAACGATTGCCTTGGGAGTACGTTATCAAAATTCGTCTCATTTGTAGAAAGTGACTACTTTTTACGTCAGACTGAAGAGCTGTTCCAGCGATCTGACTAGGCAGTAGGTATGATTATTTAAGGCCAACCACTCGCTGAAAATTGAATTTCTGATGTGCAGCCCAGAAGTCTTTAATAGAAGCGTTGAGTGACTGATTGGTCTGAAATATCTGAAGAACACATGAAATTCACACATGAACACATGAATGTTCACGAAATTAACACTGACTAGCTACGCGAACTTTGGGGCTAAGCCCCTGTCTTAGCAGCCCGCTGATATGTATCATTAGAGTTATGTCAGTCAAACGACACCTCCGTAAGTATGATGCCATCGGCACCCGGTATCTTGAAAGAATTGAATGATTTTGGCCTAACTCTTTGTTCACACGACTTATATAGAAATCAGCCACAAATGCAAATTATTCAATTGAGTTATTTTACGCATATTTTAGCACTGCTTCGCACCCGCTAACCATTGCAATGCACTTACTCTCTGCAATTGCTGGGCAATTAGTCAAAGTTGTTAGCAACGTCTGCCGGCATTAAAGTGTATCCGCTCAGACTGTCATTCTGTCAACTGGTCAGCGAGGTGGACTGAACTTTACAGGCAAATTTATTGCGCACGCAAATGCAAAACACTTCTGACACTTTGTTATAAATATGCCGCCAATTATTGTATTACACAAATGCACACAACAACAAAAGCCAACAAACAAACGCAAAACTAATTCACTATCCAGTATTTATCCAAGGGTAGCACAAAGTCCAAAATATCACTCATTCCGCTTGCTTTTGTTTTACGTTTAAAAGCTGACACACTTTGTTCTTGTTGTTGTTGTTGTTGTTATCACATGCCACTGTAACAAATAATAAAATCTGGCTCTGAAATAATTGCCGCAGAAATTCAAAGTTAGGCGCTAAACTTTCTTACCACTCCAGCTTTGGCTGCTAACAACATCGAGAAATTGAGTGGGGGGCGGGGCGGGACGGTGCGGTGCATTGCTGCTTTAGCGACAAACAACGAAAACAAGAAGGGTCATAAAACATAGAATAAAAAAAAGAGCATTGCGAACTTTGGAGCAGTAAGGTAATGGCAGCT
>NW_016201903.1:1591-2424 GCF_001687245.7 Rhagoletis zephyria | reverse complement strand
GTTGTAGATGTGCTTTAGCAAAATAAAAAACTTATAGATTTTTTATGTTACTTATAAAAAATAAATGTGGTTTTATACAAAGTAGTAAAAGTAGTAAAAACAAAATTAACAATAACCAGTTAATCAGTGCGGCTTTAATCATTGGAAAAATTTACTATACCAACCAACAGATGTCAGCAAAGTTGTGAAAAAAATAAAAGAATACTTTTTGTTCCAATTGGAACACTGAATCCGCAGTGGAGGCGCCGGCAAAGGTCAATGTGAGCATGAGCAGTGACAGCGAGCCTCTGTTTACGTGTTCCAGCAGTGCTCTTCTGTTTTCCATTGCTGAATCCACCGTTCACTGGATCACTTTTCAACACTTTTTTCCTTGTTCTAATCTTGTTCTAAAAAACTTGTTTTTCTTCATCAGCACTTGATTTTACTTCAGTAATTGACCAGTACTTAAAACAAAAAATATAAGCAAATTTTTGAAACAAAACTACAATTTTAATTTTGAGTGATTTCACTTTGTCATCTAGCAGTTGAAAATTTAAAACAAAACTAAATATCAAAAGTGTAATTGCTTGAACTTGATTGCAAATTATAATGAATTGATAATCTTTTAAGTTTATAGTTTCAATACTAAATTAAAAAAATAAGTTATAAAAATGGGCGACCTCATGGAAGACGATGACGGGTACCTCTACGATGAGGACAAAATGTAAGTAAAAAATCATTTCAATAAAAATTAAGTAGAGTTTACTCTCTTTAAGGGAAAACGCTCTGCACAAACACAAAAAAATAAAACTTTTCAAAAATCAGTTGTTCAAAAAACAAACACACAATATGAA
>NW_016201903.1:1064-1574 GCF_001687245.7 Rhagoletis zephyria | reverse complement strand
CACAATATGAACGTTGCATTGTTTTCTTCTAATTTCTTTTCCCTTATTACCAAACGGAAATGAATAATAAAAAACTAATAATAACAAAAACAATTGAAACAATACTGCGCCAGATAAACTTGTTATGCAACTGTGCAAAGCACTAGCAGATAAGCTGCTAAAACAGTGTGTGTTCAATTCAGNTCAGTTCAGTTCAACAGTGGTTGAACTGTACAAAGCTAGAATAAATAGATAAATCAGACAGGAGTTTTGCTTTTTCCTTGCGCCCTGGCGCCTGCATACATCCGCTGCAGTGCTGAAGTGCGGGGGAAAAAGTACAAAAAGGAAAAAATGTTGGTCAGAATAGTGAGCAGCGCAGTTGTTTGCTGTTGATGTTGCTGACGACGACGACAATAGCAAAAACAGGAAAAAATAAATCAAACAGTGCAAAGAGAACCGATGATAATGATGACGTGCACAAAAACAATTAAAAGTTTTTTAAAACACTAAATCAATTTTTGAACCCAGTGA
>NW_016201903.1:291-1033 GCF_001687245.7 Rhagoletis zephyria | reverse complement strand
TGAACCCAGTGATGTGTGAAAAATTATGTTTTAATTGTTTTAAACACTTTTTTAATATTAAAAATTTATTAATTAATTTATATAAAATCAAGATCAACTTGTGTCTAACAAAAATAAAAATTTTGTAGTGTTGTGAAGTTTATGTCATTATTACCTTTTTAATCAACATCTAAACAATATTTGTAAAACTAAATCAAAACAAAAAATTTAAAATTGATTAAAATAACCACTTAAAAAGGGACGGATGGAGTCGTATCAAAGAGGCTACGACTTTTACTACAACTGGCTAGAGTGTCAGTATGAGGATAAAATGTAAAAAAATAAAAAAATTAATTTGATTAATAAAAATATACCTTTTAAGTAGAAGCTACCAAAGCAGACATAAAATTTTAAATTTTTTAATNTTTTAAACTAGGGGAATGCGCGTCACCTCAGGCACCGTCAAAATCGTCAAAGACGAGGGCAACCTGATTGGCATCAGCATCGGCGGGGGCGCCCCCAACTGCCCCTGCCTTTACGTAGTGCAAGTTTTTGACGGAACTCCAGCGGCCCTTGATGGAACTTTAGAGGCAGGAGATGAACTCTTAAGCGTCAATGGAAAAACAGTAAAGGGAGCAACTAAAGTAGAGGTCGCCAAAATGATTCAATCAATTAAAGAGGAGGTGACGGTCGGTTACAATAAACTGCACGCCGATCCAAAGCAAGGCAAAAGCCTGGACATTGTCCTGAAGAAGCTGAAGCA
>NW_016201903.1:0-238 GCF_001687245.7 Rhagoletis zephyria | reverse complement strand
GCTCTGGGACTTTCTAGGGCTATTTTGTGCAATGGTGAGAATAAAATATATTGAAAAAATATAAAAATGTTTTAATTTTTACCTTTTTAAAACTCTCACTATATACTTTCTCAATCAGACAGTCTAATAAAAAAGCTTCAAGAGCTGGACCGCAACGAGTACATTCTCAAGGGACTGGTCAGCCATCTTAACTTTACCATCAAGGCGTACGTTGAGATGACGCAGACGTATAAAGGTA
>NW_016201902.1:0-2424 GCF_001687245.7 Rhagoletis zephyria | reverse complement strand
CAATTTTGAGTGAATTATCTTCAGTAGTTACTAAAATATCGCACTTTTCTTATATCTGAAAATTACCGTTATATGGGTGGTAGGCGTGGTTATTGTCCGATTTCGCCCATTTTCAATACCGTCCGTCCTATGGCCAAAAGAAGTACACGTACCAAGTTTCGTTAAGATATCTCAATTTTTACTCGAGTTATCGTGTGCACAGACGGACGGACGGACGGACGGACGGACAGACAGTCACCGCTTAATCGATTTCTCTTTTCATTCTGATCATTTATGTATACATTTGTCTATATCTATCTCGATTCGTTTTGCCTGTTACAAACAACCGTTATGTGAACAAAGTTATAANGCGATACAAAATGTTCTTCAACTTTTCTTAAAACTTTTGCATATGTACAAATGTTTATACTTTCCGATTTTCCCCCTTTAAAATTGTGTTTGCTGTTAATGCGGGATAGTTTTGTTCTACAACTTATGAAACAAATCCAACACTGTAATGTATAAAAAAATCGTCTTTGTATGGAAGATAATGCCCAACTGTATACTGTATACTCAAAATCTTTCTAAGAAATCTAACCAAATAGCTAAAACTTTTTACGAAAGGTGTTGAATCTCTTTTTTTTTAAATAATGCACAAAAATTTAAACTTGTATTTATACGATTTTTGGTAAAGAGTAAACCATATCTAAAAAAAAAAATTATTAAAGTTATATCACAAAAAAATTAATTGTCAACATGTGGTTCGTTTATAATTTTAGGACGGAGTTTATCTTTGCATGGTAAATACGGTAAAATATGGACATTTTGTATGCATTAGATGCAACAAAAGGTGAACGACCCTGCAGGGAAAGCTACTAGTTGTGAACTAGAATGCTACCAGTTTGCGTTTCAGCCCTCAGAGATGTCAGTTGTGGGCTAATTCATCCCCCGTGTAAACCATAAGTATGACATTTACCTCGCGGCTCCAACAGTCGCAATGGTCGACAGAGCAAAGCATTAGCGTGGAATTCCTCAGGTCCGCGGTTCAAGTCCTGGCGCAGGGATTTTTTTATTTTGTTTTTTTTTTTGTAATTTTTAAGTTTAATTCAAAAATATATGTACATACACTTCCGGAACAAAGTATCGACACAGCAAATTTTTCACAATATATGCAACAATTTTCATTATATTTTTCCGCTAAGTTCGTATAAAAATATTGTTCATTCTACAATAAAAAAAACCTATAAATATAATTCCTACACTTTGTGCAAAGCTCGCGAAAATTCAGCATGTTTTCATGAACATTTTAAACTTTTTAATCAGATTTTTTAGAATTTTTGTGAGTATGCAGATTTGTATCCCAATCAATTTCATTATAATAAAGTGTAAGTTTTAAGGCGCTATTACCGTTGATTTTTGGCATTTTTTTTCACGCAGTCTCTTCCATACAAAAAATTTTTTTCGAAAATACTATTTATGGAAAAAATGCAATTCAACAAAAGAAAAATTCTCAAAAATCAACGCGATTTTTTACTTTTATTTTTTACTAGAAATAATTGGGCTGAAAACTGCATACTCAAAAAAATTCAAAAAAAGTTGAAAATTTTGATGAAAATTTGCTGAATTTTCGCGAGTTTTGCACAAAGTTTATGAATTATATTTTTGTGTTTTTAGTTGTTGAATGGACCATTTTTTTATATAAAATTGGCGGAAAAATATTAGAATAAAAATTGTTGCATATATTGTGAAAAATTTGCTGTGCCAATACTTTGTTCCGGCAGTGTATGTATATTCATTTTTTTAATTTCTTTTTTTTTCTTGTGGCACAAGTATGTATTTCTTCCCATATGTATGTTTTTGTGCAATGAAATTAGATTCTCAAATTTTTTACTTACTCACATACTTTGAGAAAAACAAAATTTTTCTTTTAAAAATGCGCCGGCTAGTAACCCATTTCCGACTTAGAGTTTCTTTTACATTTTCTATAAGAATTACATATCAATAGGCACCGAAAATACTATGCAATTGTTCGAAAAACTTTCGTCCAGAAATTTTGCGCATCCTAATGTACATATGTACTAAAGGATATTTGGCGCTTAAACATTTTGGTAAGTGTTTTGCCAAGCTCCTCCGCAAATTGGCGTCTTGTGTTGTGACATACGGGCTGCATTTCTTTATTCATTCTGAACGTTTGGAATAACATTTTTTTGTTTACTTATTCTTTAGAGCGTTTCTGATGATATGTTACTGTATATTTCAAACGCATTCTGTTTATTCCAGCTATGAAATTGGATTATCCGGAATGTATAAAGAAATGCAGCCACAGTTATAGATAGTTTAATTTTAGAATTTTTATATGATGATATTCTTTTTATATTTCCATACTATGTGCTTTAATTAGCGATTTTACTTGACTTTCACGTATTTTTTGTACAGTAAATTACC
>NW_016201901.1:0-2424 GCF_001687245.7 Rhagoletis zephyria | reverse complement strand
CCGGTTTTTTCGATAAAAAGAAACAGGTTTATTCGGTATTCGAAAAATCTGGAATAAAAAAAAAACGCTAAGAGATATCAAAAAAAATTTAATTCAGTTTTTTTGTGATCTGTGCTGGTCCAAATCTATGAAACAAACCTTGTAAGTGCTGAGAAAATTTTTAAGTAAAATTGGCCATCTTACATTGACTAGGACATATGAAAACAGCTGGTGAAGGCTTTAAAATACGCTCTATAAATCACAAAGACTGACCGTTTTCTTGAATTTAATGCTTCTATTTACTAAATGAGAAAATAGCAACAAAAAAATATAATAAATAAATACATAAATTGAAAGCTCAACTGATTTCTGTTTCACACAATTTTTATTTTTTTATCCCCATAAAATATTTTTGACAGAAACTAAGTATTTATTTAAAAAAAATTGTATAACCAACTTAAAAAAAAAAATAAAAAGTTGTTGAGAGGATTATACCTCAAATAGCATATACGTCAGAAAGTGTCAACAACACTATGAAATAGGAGCAAGACGAATGATAATGAGATAAATAGTCGCACTTTATATTGACAGCACAGTGAGAAACATTCGCGCGCTTGCAATGATGCATTTGTTTTTGTCATCCAATAAGTGTGTGTAACTTCAAACTCACATAATACTCACATCGGTGGAGGTAACCAAACTCCCCCTCATCGAGCTGGTTAACTCATGTTGGCCACTTTTTATCCGCTTTCGACCAAGTGGTAGCTTATGTGCACTAATACAAACATGACTTACATACGTACTCTCTTGCATAAGTACTTAGTTTGTTGATGTGTTGGACTAATGCTATTACGCTTTAACATAGGGTGTGTATGTATGTTTGTTAGAGTAATCTCATACAAGTACACATAAATCCATCTTTGCTGTAAGTAAAATCGAGTGCTTCTGGTTGCTCACAAAATTTTAATTTTTGCTCATTTCATTGTTGCTCTGCTGGTGTTACCAACGCAACACAAATTATCTGTATCGATAGGAGAGTGGCCTTTTTATTTAGAATTTGAATAGAGTTGCCATATATCTAAAAAACTATAATATCCGCACCGCAAATGAAAGCGACTGGCCCCTAAAACAGCACGAATGTTTTATTATACCTTTCATGAGCATGAAATGGTATTATAACTTTGGTCCGATGTTTGTAAGTACCAGAACAAAAAGAGATAGACCCATCAAAATGTATACTTATATGATCAGAACGTCGAGCTGAGTTGATTTATCCATGTCCGTCTGTCCGTCTGTCCGTCTGTCCGTCTGTCTGTCTGTTTGTATGCAATCTAGTCTCTCAGTTTTCGAGATATCCGGATCAAATTTGGTAGGTGGGTGTATTTTTATAATGTATTAATCATTTGTCGGAACCGGAAGAATCGGACCACTATAACATATAGCTCCCATACAACTGATTGTTCAGATATGAGATTTTTCGTTATAATTCATCCATTTATGTAGCTAGGACCATGAAATTTCGCGCTGCTGTCACTCATTATCAGCAGAAGACTTACAGTGAAAATAACGAAGATCGGGTCACTATAACCTGCAGCCCCCATACAACTGATTGTTCAGATATGAGGTCTTTTATCATATCTCCTCCATTTATGCAGCTAGGAACATGAAATTTCGCACCATTTTCACTCATTATTAACAGAATACTTACAGTGAAAATAACAAGGATCGGGTGACTACAACATATATCTTCCATACATCTGATTGTTCAGATATGGGATTTTACTGTAAAACTCCTTTATTTGAACAGCTAAAACCGATAAATTTCGTAAGATATTTTATAAATAATAATACAAAGTCTACTGAGAAAATCGTCAAAATCTATGCTGTATAAGCTTTATCTACTATAGCACTGATTGTTCCAGATACCCATGGGCGTAGCCAGGTAGGGGCAGGGGGTTGCTCGAGCCCCCCCCTAACTTTCAAATTTTCCATATATATATATAAAGTAGTACCCTGAAGTGCCAGCTTAATAGGGTCGAGCCGATTTTTTATATAAGTATGTAACTCCTCTATCGATGTATGCAGATGTATTCAAAATCAGTAATCTGTCAAACTAAAATTTACAGATGTTCATGAAAGGTATGAAGCCTTCGGCATAGCCGCAGACAGCGCTGCTCTTACTTGTTTTTTGATTAGGGTTGCCACCTTTTAAGAAAATTACTACATCCAACCCTAATGAGCGTAGGCATCAGTTCTGCACCGTCACTGTGAAATGTAAAGACTTAGCCTCCAGATGTATAATAATGTATTATTTTTCTGAGTAGGGTTGCCACCTGTTGGATAAAAAAATTATTTTCCAAATGAAAGTTCATGGCCTTTGCATGTACAATAACTTGAATTTTTTGAGTGGGGTTGCCACCTATTTAAAATTACTATCTTACCCTT
>NW_016201900.1:0-2424 GCF_001687245.7 Rhagoletis zephyria | reverse complement strand
CTTTCACAAGCCGCACAGTGTGCTTTTTGAACACTGCATGCGAATTAATTGTAGCGCTTTCGACAGAAGCAACATGTTGATGCGAAACAAAATTGTTTTGAAAGCTAAAAGCTATTATTGTTACAAGGCCATAAATAACAAAAATTAAAAAGTGTTGGTTTTATTTCGTTTATGGATTTCAAAGTCCGTTAAAACTTCACAGATAAAAAACCACCCTAATGTATGTGAGTGCACATGTTTATGTGTGGATAACTGAACTCTTGGTGGATATGGTTAGGTGTGTGGACAAACGAATTATCAGACAGACTCACACCTCCNGTAATTCAAAACCGTATAAGAAATCGTACATATGTGAATACATGCATATGTACATATACATTTGCAATGCAATGTAAAATAAAAAATATGTCAATGAATTTCTAGTTCTGCATTCGTCTGGTTTCAAATGTTTGAAAACGAAGCGAGGGAAACGAAAACAAAAAATTAAATTCTCTGGCTGCTCAGTCTAGTGTAAGCCACTGGCAAACAGCCAGCCAGCACGCCAGTCAGCCAGTGCAGATAATTGTAAGCAATACAATCATGACAATATCTACATTGAATGTCAATTTGCTAATCGAACTATTGAAACCGAAGATCCTAAAACCCTCTTGGCTTTTGCTTGTTCTCACGTACTAAAACTGTGCCCTAAGCAACAATAACAACGACAAAATCATCTGCCTTATGGTTGTTTAAAAAACGTTTATATACATATGTAGAGATTATCCAAATTTTCGAGCATAACTTGTAATTCCAAAACAGATTAGCCATTCAAATTTCTTTACTCGTTAATCTGTAATTATAAAATAATCTCATATTAAACCGATCAAATTTTGGTGTCAAATGTAGTTTTATGGATTAAGAAAAATGGCAAAAGTGAAAGTACTCTAGCAAGGAAAAGAGGTTTGTAAATTAATCTTTAACAAAATAATAATTATATTTAAATTGCTTAATTTAGCAGCAAATAGTAATTAAAAGAAAAATAAATCGCTAAGCTTTTTGTGGAATTATTTCTTTCCATTTAGGTTATACACGTTCTAAATAAGAACCAAATCGGACCGTATATACGGGGTTTCCAAATATCTCGATATCTGCGCCACCTAGTTTGAAGTTTCAAGACTCTAGCTCTTCGGGAAGTTGGTTACAAATTAATTGCAAGATTTGATTACACACTGGCAAAACTTAATATAAGCTCGCAAAAAGTGATCACAGTGGTACAAAGGAGAATTGAACTTTTCCTTGAATTGTAAGAAAAACAAGCACAACAATTTTGACAGCTAATGATCCGAGATTTGACTGTCTAAACGGGGTGATTAACAAACGCGCCATGAATGAGATTGTATTTATATGTAAACGTACATTTAGAAATTCCTCCGACGACATTCGGTTTTGACAAAAAATAACCGTTCGTTGGAAAAATAAATTAGCTGTTTTTGAAAAGTCCATTTTGTTTATTTAACACTCAAACTCTCTTAGGAAAATTTTGATTTAAAGCGACTTCAAGATCAATTTTTTTTGCCATTTTACTAAAACAAGAATATTAAAATGAAAATTTAATTTTAATGTTATTTTTAAAATCAATAAGCAATTTTTAATTCCAAATTGCAATTTTTTTTTGTTACTAAAATTTGTTTTAAAATAGTTGGGTCAAATGACTTTTTAGTCTTGTATTAAATATGTGCAATTCCAAAATTACTTTCCTCATTTCAAATTTAGTGGAGTGTATTTTTTTATTGAGGAGAAAAACTTGATCGCGATTTGACTTTCTGAAATAGATTTTATCTGACATTGTGATACATATTTCAATTCAAAATGTAGCCTTGTCTAACACATTTCGGTTGATACCCAAAATTCCCCTAAAATATTTTAAAGGTTCAAACTAAAGATTTCTTAACATTCTTTAGTTTTACAGCCATATATTTAATGTCCATATACTTATATAACTGGTAAGTATACAATGTGATTAAATTTGACTTTTCGAACAGGTGGCGACCCTCTTAAAAATATTTGCAAACCAAAACCTTCTTAAGGCCCTTTTATCTGACACTCATATTGTTATATGTATATATTTTAATTACCTTCTTCCCGAAACTCAAGTTAAATTTTATTTTTTATTTTTAAACAGGTGGCAACACTCACATATCTAGTTAAAAAAACCTTTTAAAATCATTTGGATTTATATTTATTTCGTTAAATATTTTAAACTAAACTTTTTAACAGATGGCAACCCTTTTCAAGCCCTTTAATTTGACACCTCATTTTTGAACATCAAACATCAGTTCAGAAAACACTCACACGAAATATTACAATTAAAGTATGAAGCGAAAGGTTTTTATGAGGGGTTTAACCCGGACAGATGTGTTTTAAACAGATTTGCCGACTTAAAAA
>NW_016201899.1:0-2424 GCF_001687245.7 Rhagoletis zephyria | reverse complement strand
GCGAATCTGTCACATAAAGCGAAGCAAAAGTTTTATGTGGCATCAGCTTATCATTCTTGCTCGCTCTGCTAGGTAAGACGAGTGAGCGACAAGCGAGCGCTCCGAGTGTGCTATACATACGGTGACCATAAATATGGATTCAAAATGAAGGACAATTTTTAAAAATATGCCTACATATATTTACGTAGTATAAAAATATCAAAAGAGTATTTATGATTCAAAATTCTTAATACATTTTAAACTTTAAAAACGAATCACGTTTTCTTCATCGATATCAATCTTTTTTTACATGAATATTTATAAAAGTATAGTAAAAGATTATTTTATAGGCAAATTTTGAGTCGCTCAAAACGAAAACAATACCCTTTTTTTGTTTTTTGTACCTTTTGCAGTTATTTGTCAAAAATCGACGTCATAAATCGACTTAAACGACGAGTTACAAAGGTATTTATGTGCCCTTTACAAAGATATATAATTTGTGCAGATTGCACTTCATTGCATTTACATTTCTAATCCGATTTTCATTATCTTTGGCTCAAAATTTACTGTAATGATATATCTTCTTTATCGAATTTTTAATCTAATGAAAAAAATAATCAAATAAAACTTCGTATCTGATTGAAAATCTCACTTTTTCGACTTTGACGACAAAATGCAAATGGTCGCCTGTAGCACTAATAATTTTCATTGAAGTCGCCACAAGTTATATATTTTGGTAAGAGGCACATCAATACCCTTCGAGATGTAAGTCGCTTACGTTGATTGGGAGATTTTTTCATGAGATATTGAAGAAAAGCTACGAAAAGTACCAAGAAACACTTTTTTGAAAAAATCCATCCATTGTCCGATAATTTTAAANCGAAAAGTACCAAGAAACACTTTTTTGAAAAAATCCATCCATTGTCCATTTATTTTAAAATAACGGATAAAATGCGGGACAAATGCAGGACACTTGGAAAANAATGGTCACCGTAGCTATACAACACATGCATTTTTGTGCATAAATGTGGGAATGTATGTCAATAGATTATGTACGAAAGTATGTTAATAATTGTATGTACATATGTACATATGCATATAAATATGTGAATATGATATAGGGCATCATTTAAATTTTAAATTTTAAAACAACAAATAAAATTTATTACATACATAAGCAAAGATTATGGAATGAAATATTTTTTAGAGTTATATACATATGTACATACATAACATGCATATTTATATATGTACGTATTTATGTTTGTATGTATTTGTGTATGCACATATGCATGTATTTTGTCTTTACAGAGAAAAGTAAGTAATGAAGATATTATAATCGTTTGTGCCGCAGAAACAAAAAAACAAGTAAGCACTTGTTAACAAAATAGTTTGCAGCTTGTAGCAGTTATGCTGTATACCTGAATTAAATATAATCCTTGGTGAACAAATTTATTTGTGGCCTGTTGTTCAAGGACATATGTACATATGTATGTATGTATGGATATGTAGACATAGGAAAATTAGCGTAAACAAAGAATAGAGGCCGGTTCNCGGTGAAAAAATTTATTTGTGGCCTGTTGTTCTAGGACATATGTAGACATGGGAAAATTTGCGTAAACAAAGAATAGAGGCCGGTTCACATACAACTTTGGCGTTGCGTTGGCGTTGAATTTCAAAGCAGCCGTCCACATAGTCAAAATTTGGCCACGCTAAGGCCAACACAAAGCAGAAAGATCGCTGCGTCGGTCGCCAGCTGTTGCAAATAAATAAAAATATGTGAAATGTTTTTTCATTTTAAATTAGGGCAAGAAATATAATTTTTCATGCAATTATTGATATGAAATATTAATTTATCTCTCGTTAATATGTTAACCACTAAGTCAAAGTAGTCTCTGCCAAGCTTCATTGTAGAACGTATACTTTTAACGTGCATTCTGTCAAACCAACGCCAACTACAAAGTAACCGCGAAAGTTCTATGTGGACCAGCCTTAATTATCAAATACTGTTTAACACCCCAAATAGCAGTTTGTTTTATACTACATACATACATAAGTATGGTGACTAAACCAGGAATATTCATTTGAAAATGCTAATGTCCAACTCATTTATGAAATGAAAGACAAAATAATGATTTTTATAAATATTATNTTTATACTACATACATACATAAGTATGGTGACTAAACCAGGAATATTCATTTGAAAATGCTAATGTCCAACTCATTTATGAAATGAAAGACAAAATAATGATTTTTATAAATATTATATTCTCATTTATGCATACATATGCAACGTAGTTACTTAGCCGAGTTACTTAGTAATTACTTGTATGTAAGAATACAAAGACAAATTATTTATCAGAAGCAAAATCGCTACAGCGAAAAAAGGGTTTGAAAACCGCATAAATTCAAATCCGCATAAAAAAGAACCGCATAAAATGAT
>NW_016201898.1:0-2425 GCF_001687245.7 Rhagoletis zephyria | reverse complement strand
TACAAAACTGCAGTAAAAGGTACTGCATAGTAGTAATTGTATTGTGAACGAAATTGTACCAAAAAACTACCAATGTGTCAGTCCAATTGTACGAAAAATGCCAGCACTTATGTATGTATGTATGAACTCGCCTTAGAAAGAGTAAAACAGAAACAAAAGAAAGAAGGGGAGAGACCAAGGCGAATTCATAAGTGTTCTCACTCACGATTGCCTCTTTCGGCAGAGAACATTTAACAACTCGGGCTCGGAGCAGTTGCAAAAAAAATTTAAAAAAATTTAAAAAAGGTAAAAAAATAACGAAGACGAAAAATAAAAAAAATATGTATAAAAAAATATAAAAAAAAGTAAAAAAACCTATAAAAAAAGTAAAAAAAATTAAAAAAAAAATATTAAAAAAATAAAAAATTAACTACTTTTTCACTCTGTAACAAAATAAAAAAATAATAAAAAACAATAAAAATTTAAGTAGTTAATTTTTTTAATTTGTCACGTTTAATTTTGTCACGTGTCAGAAACTTATTGCCCTATTGTCTTTTTGGCGCAATTACACAATTTCAATTGGAAACATACAAAAGAAGAAAACATCGGTAAAAAAAGAAAAAGTCGATTTTTCCAACCAAAAGCCCCATTTGAAATGCCGACGGAAAATAAAAAACGAGTTTGGCAATTGCATTTTTGCATACTTTTCACATATTTATTAACATATTTACGTTTTGCAGTCAAAGCATATCTTCGAACAACAATTTTCATATAACTAAAAAATATAAGCAATTTTAACCTTTATTGTAAATAAATCAATGCTGCGAAAAAGAAAGACGTGCATTTACACATTTGTTTCATGCACCCACAATCATTCGCAACATCTTACAAACCACACGCAACATATTTAACAGAGAACATATAAAAAAAAATGTTAAAAACCTCTTGTGGACATGTTAAACGGACTGGTGAAATTCCATAGTGGATCCATTTCAGACGACAATTTATCTCTCCAAAAAATATGCACCTTCTCGTTGTTAAATGTTCTCTGNCCAAACGCAACATATTTAACAGAGAACATATAAAAAAAAATGTTAAAAACCTCTAATGAACATGTTAAACGGACTGGTGAAAGTCCATAGTGGATCCATTTCAGAAGACAATTTATCTCTCCAAAAAATATGCACCTTCTCGTTGTTAAATGTTCTCTGCTACTATGCAGTACCTTTTACTGCAGTTTTGTAATGAATACTTAAAATATAAAGCGGTGATAATTCACAGCGGGAAACTTTCTGATAATACTCCTTTTGTTTTTACACTTTGTGTTCGCCTTTGTGAATTAAAACAAAAACGTTACAAACATTTTGAACGATCTACTATAACATAAACAAGTAAATGTCTAATTGATTGGTCTTGAAGGGAATATATGTATGGAAGTACTAAGGGAATACATATACATATGAGCAAATTAAAAAGACGTTACAATTTACAATCGAAAAGAACAGCTCTTGTATAGATTTCGTACTGAAGGAACAACTGTATCTCCCAACACTGATGTACAAACGAATTCTTTTGTTACATTCGCATGCTCTCGCGCTAGTGCTGTCAGCTCCTTACAAATTTCCCATCTTGAAAGCCAAACCCGTTCACCCTACTTTCTCAAAATTTTAGCTTTCTGAACCTTCTTTGTGTAACTAGAAACTTCAGCACATTTTAAATAATATAGGCATGAATGGTGTAAATACATTTTGTTTAGCTAGCGAACGCTTTGCCGTTTTATTATTTTGTTGCAACTAATTCATGAACCGATGCAAAATTTAAAATCGAGTTTTAGCTCACAAAGTATTCATAAATATGTATGTAGGTGTATGCATAAATTTAGCTTGTTTTTTTTTTATTGGTCGCCTGTGGGTGCCCGAAAATGTGTATTTTGAGTTTTTTTATTGCTTCTGACTTTGAGAGAGTAATTTTGGTTTCTCACTAGCACGATCAAGTTTATAAGAACTTGGAAACTGTCAAAAGAATTTTAAAAATCCTAATTTTAGCTAGTAATTGTCTGAATATTTAGTTGTATTTATTTGATTGATACGTAAGGAAACATCAAGTGAACTTTTAATTTAAAGTTATTGTGTTCGCTGCAGCTCAAATCTTCTATTTATAATGTGTGATTTGACGTATAGTTTCGGGCACGAATTGGTGTTTCGCGTTCCTGTGGTTTCCGGGAGTTACTCCACTTTTGTGAGAGCATTTCATACTTACGCTCTTTTGTCCAAAAATGTAAAAAAAACAACTTTTTATTATCTAACCAAGTGTACTTAGTGTTGTTAAAAGTCAAACTTACAATCTATTCTATTTCTATAAGAACAATCATTTAGCCCTTTACTTTCGCCCTTAAAGCAATTTAGCACAGTTAAAAATGAAGCGGCAACACAGTTTCGCTGCCCAA
>NW_016201897.1:0-2425 GCF_001687245.7 Rhagoletis zephyria | reverse complement strand
ATTATCAAATGTTTACCACATTATAAGCAAAGCGAAATTAAGGTGAAATGTGAATCGTTCCATTATAGGAAGAGCATTGGCAAACAGAACAATGTCTTTTCGAATGTCACACGATCGATCTTTCACGCAGTGTTCAAAAGACAGTAGCTATGTCATACGAGAACTAACAGCTTCTTCGTATAAATCTTTTGGTGGCTACGCTCAATAACAAGTCAATAAGTATGAAAGTACATACATACATACTTATGTATGCATGTATGAGCAGAACTATTGAAATTGAAATAGAAGAATCTATTGATCCACAACACACAATTATTACGATTTCTTTCAGGTAATTATTTTTTCGTATACTCCAAATTTTTAGATGATAGAGTTTTTGCGGTCAAAGATCATTGATCATGCTATGTTGAATACGTTGATCAACAAAATTCACTGTGAAAAATGAAAAACGAATTGTATTTTTGTAGAGCACAATACATAGGTGCGAAGAAAGTGTAGGTATTCCCACAAAAAACACAGTAAGTGCAATTGACCGCAAAAATAAAATTTCACATGAGTACACAATTTTGCGATTTCAAGTAGCAAACAAAAACTCTATAGAATTTTATTATTGTAAAATAGCTAGCCAAAAGGTGAGTAGGACGATCTTGTGAATTGAGTGCGGTTTTGTGGCTCGTCTTTATTGTCATTGAATTGATTTTCTATGGCCATTTGATGATCAATATTTATGAGACATGAAATTGGAATGATGGAACATATTTACAAAATAAAAAGTAAGTCAAACATATGTATGTATGTATGTACTTCAGCTGTACCATATAAAATAGAATACATATGTGCAACCACCAGCCATTTTTTATTTCTGTACATATTGATTTTCGCGCGCATTTTAACAGTTAGTAAAAACTATGAAAAGAAGTCAAAATATAATTTATGTTTTCATAGAAATAGATTTCTAAAGAAATGTTGAACGATGCGTTCTTCTAACCGATTATGAAAATCTCCTGCACTATTCTACTTTTTACAAAAAAGTAGGAATGTAAAATTGTGTATAGTTGGGGCAAAATTTTGAAATTTGAATCCCACTTGGGGATATTATCGTTTGGGCATAGTTTAGTGGCTATTCCACTGAGTTAAACAACTTTTGGCCACCCTTGTTTTAAAGATAGCAGCGATCTGAATCGCGCTCATTAAGTTGAAAAAAAAACATTACATTCAATTTGCTTCTCAGATTTGCATTTTCTAGCACTCTAGCCATATCAGCTTCTGTTTACCGCCTTTGAGCTGGCGTTGTATATGGCATTGCCATTTCTCTTTTGCTTCCTCCTCAAAAAAAAAAAAACAAAAAAATCATAAATAACTATCTTCCTCGTGAACACATTACCTCATTAAGAAGGCCTGACTCCTAGTTCCTTTTATTTTTCTCCTACTTAAAGTACTACCCTTAAAACCCATATACTGCACCAGAAGCCAGTGCAGTGTATCTTCCGTAAAATCGTAGTTGATGCGCTTTCAAGTGTCTCAAAATTAATATTATTTCGTTATTGAAAGATAATGTTTACATTAATTTTACTGTAAATAGCAATAGGCTTGAGCAAAAGGTTGTCCCAGAATTGCTGCAGAATGACAATGGCCTGTAACGACTTGATTTGATGTTATTATTAGGTAAATATCAATCGTAGTAAACCTGCATTTTTAGATCTTCAGGGATGGTGCCAAGAGTCCGCTCGGTGATCTTATAACCCCGAGGAGAATATTTTTCTAAGAACTTATCCCTGCACACAATCTTTTGTTAATCCGGAAAGCCCCTACAATTACAATATGTTTAAGGTATTTAGGTCCTCGAAAAAATTGTTCCTAGAAATCTGAAGCATTTTCTCGCAGAAGAAGACAAAAGACAGAAAGCACTTATTCTATATTTCACTTTTCATGAAAACCTCTACAGAAATCGTATGCCTTCTAACGAGCCTAACAGCCATTTGTGTAATAGTCCAGTGTTTCAGTAAAATTCATTATGTTCGACTCAACGAGCTATGGGACAGTGTTCTGTTTAGTGCTATTAGTAGCTACTCCGGACTTCAGTTCACTTGTGAGGGCAGGAGTCCCAGTGCGCACTCTGCCACTTAACAGGGCAATTCTGGCTAAGACAGTAAATAGTTTTTCGTAAGACAAATGAAAGACAGACGCTAAGATTCTGTTATTCTGGCACAAAAGTCTTAGAAAAAATGTCTCTTTCACCATTCGTTGTGCAAAGCTATTTTGACAGAAAGCACTTGTATGTCATATAGCTCGCGTCGCTCTAACAGTGGCAATGGCCGAGTGAGCAGAGCATAGGCATGCCGTTCGAAAGATCATGAGTTCGAGTCTCGAAAGGCGGAGCTTTTTTATACCCGAGCGCACTTGTGCACAAGGGTATATTAATTTT
>NW_016201896.1:0-2425 GCF_001687245.7 Rhagoletis zephyria | reverse complement strand
ACTACTTACTTACAAAATATTGTGATTGAAGAAAAATTGTCAACAAAACCAAAATTTTTTCTTGTGCTGACAAATTATTAAAGCCTCTTTCTATTATTTTTTTTTGTTTTATCGTTTACGAGCTTTTCTCTAACTTTTTGGCGATACGAGAATCCCTCGTAAAACATAATGTTCGTAAAATGTACGNTTTTTCTTGTGCTGACAAATTATTAAAGCCTCTTTCTATTATTTTTTTTTGTTTTATCGTTTACGAGCTTTTCTCTAACTTTTTGGCGATACGAGAATCCCTCGTAAAACATAATGTTCGTAAAATGTACGTTTTCTTGCTGGCTGGGATATTACAAGTTTGGTGTCAACGGAAAGGTATTTAAGAAATCTTTGATTATGAAACATTTTTCAATAGTGTTGTTCCGGTCTAAAGAGTTAAGACAACAAATTTATATTGAAGTAAAAGGGCGTGTGAAAGAGCTTTTTTAGGATAAACAACATATGTATTTACAATTTATTTTCAAACCAATTGTTCAAAAATTCTTTTATACAGATATAAATTTGCGAGACAAAAAATATTAAAAAAGCTGCGCATAAGAAATAATAAAAACGTAAAAAAATGATAAAATATCAGATGAAAGCTATTTTAAAGTCTTTGATGGAAACATAACTTGTGACAAATTTTTTTAAATAAATAATTTCGTTCGGGGTTGCCACATTCTGCCACGCATCATCATCTTATTACACAGGGCAAAATTAAGTTAGGTGCGGCAAATATTAAAACTATTTTTGATACATTTTTTGTGTTGATGACGAGTCCGTAGGTATAAAGTTTTTATCAGCTTCAGAAAAAAAGTTTTTGAGAAAAAGTGGTCAAACTGTCAAAAATCGCGCTTTTGGTTATGGCTAAAATTTTAAGATTGAACTGATTTTGGCGAATTTTAAGTATTTACCGCAATTAAACACAGTGTGATAGTATTTTCTACTTGAAATTTAATTAAAGCTAAAATTTTCAATAATTATTAGGGATATTATGAGTGTAGTCGAAAGTTTATCGAAGCTTAAGTGGAAGATTCTATAACCTATGGTTTTTTCGCTGATGGAAACTTTATACCTACAGACTCGTAATCAGCACAAAAGAAATCTATCAAAAAAAGCTTTAATATTTACCTCATAAGTCTAAATGGTAAGGTTTTGGCTGAGTTATTTAAGTTTTTCTTAAACCAGTCTTTGAAAAAAGTGCAAAAACCGCATAAAAATTTCATTATTATGATTCCGTAGAATTTTTTTTTTATACTTTTATGAAAACTTTTAAAGCTTAAACCACTCAGTCATCTGAGGTAATTTTTTCAAACAATATTAAAAAAAAACGATTTATTTGGTGGAAGTCTTAAAATATAATACATAGATTTTATAATTCCAGTGGAAAAACAGTACCGATTTTTTTTTATGGGCAGTGATGCAGTCTACTGTACATAAGTTGGCTATGATTACTCGGCCGTGCTATCATAGTAGCACAATGCCGCTAAGTACATTTTAAAATTTTCAGGCAATAGCCTCATGCGATTATCGATTATATTTTTTGTTGTTTGTGTGAAATATTATATTTTTATCAGTATTTTTCTTTTAATCAAAATATGTTGAAATAAAAGTGAAAAAAAAATTTGCCAAACTATCAGAAATTCAAACAAATGCTGGACCTGCTCAGGTACCAAACGGATAGATTGTGGAAGCGATCTCAGGTGTGTAGACTTGCAAATATTATGTGTAGTTCATATGATAAGAAACTTACAAGTTTTTTATTATCAACAAAAAGGATTACTAACAGGACATTTTTGGCTTGCAGCACATGCACTGAAACTAGGTCTTAGAGAGAACAAAAAGTGTGCGATATGTAACCATCACGAAGAAACTGAAGAGCATATAATTTTGTAATTTGATGCTTTAAGCAAGACCTATGTGTCTACTAAAATTCGCTAAGGCTGCGGCAATGTTCTTCGTAACGTATCTGGCAACAGTATGGACGCAATCTTCGTCTAGGTGGCTTTTGTGGTCAGCCAGCATAATCCTACTAACATCGCCATTTAGTTCCTTAAGTAATGAGTAATTATTTATAAACAAAAACTAGTCAACAGCTTGATCGACACTAAATTTTATTCACCCATCAATCAATCAAGCTAACAAGGTTTGATATAAAATAAGTAAGTATACTGCAAATATGCTACATTTATCAAATTTTTACCCACAATTACATCTATAAATAATGTTCAAATTTACAACTAATATAAGGTGATTAGTAAAAATACTATCAATATCTGCGATTGTATGTAAAATTTTAAACGCAAACCAAGATATCAAAAACACATTAGCAAAGCGCAGCAGTGTACCAAAATCTGTAGGAAATAAGCGAAATGAAAAGAATTTTCTCACCAAACAA
>NW_016201895.1:648-2425 GCF_001687245.7 Rhagoletis zephyria | reverse complement strand
GTCATCATGAATAGCAGTTGCATCGTTGCAATTGCAACTGGTAGTTAAACATTGCAACAGAAAGCGGAGATAAGAAATACAATAAAAAAGAACGCCGTCAAGCCCGTCGATGGCTGGCGCGAATCAGTCGAAAGTGCACTTCATTGGAGTATCTGCGAGATTGGTGCCAGTTAGCCTACAAAAAAAAAACAACAGATAAACAAGCGAATACATGCAAATAAACTATTGCATTCCTAGCTGAACAGAGTAAAAATGACAGAGTTTTCCGCTTTTCACGGCGCCCTTACACGCTCATACCAATCCATGTCTACATTAGAGTGCCTCAAGCTGCATACAAAAAAAAAAGAACGCCCAAATTTCAGTAAATCAACATGTCTTCACAAATGATAAATCAATAGAGACAGCTTTTCACAGTGTTATGTGTAAGTAGAAAAGTATCGACTTTAAGGGCAATTCATAATTGGAGATTTTCCCGACATATTCGAAGCTTTCAATAGCTTCTCCATCAAGATATTGGATGGTGTGGACTCAGTTTCTGTTAATTCTGCTATATTCCTTTCGGTTGCCAATCTTTTGAATTGCCGAGAAAGCCAAACAGAGACACTCCGCACGGCGGTACACAACTCGATTAGTGAAATACACCAAAGGATATTTAAAGATATTCACAATTGATCAAGAGTGGTGGGGATCAAAGTAAATTTATAGAAGATGGATTAAGCACTTTTTACAAGAAGGTATAAGTTACCATGCTGGTATCCACTCAAGTTAGGCAATAGTACACTAACTATTTACCAAGTGTCTGGAAGATTTTAGAACCAGCGAATTGACACGAAGGTTGGGTGTGGAAGCGTGATTTCAGAAGGCGTTATAAGCTTGCAGGAAAAAGATTAGAAATATATAGAATCTTTAGCCCTGTCTGACACATTGCATCTACAAGGCAGGCTCTCTGGGATCGCATCAAGTTTCTGACTAACCTTGGCAGCCACTGGCAAACTTCCGAGGTTTTTCTGTCAGGAAAAATAGCTTCTCATAAAAATACAATCGCAATCGGAGCTTGGGCCTTAATAGCATAGGCATGCATATAAGTCGCCGGACTACTGCACAACTTTCTATGCTGCACCTGAGCTACTAAACTACTTCCAAGACTGTATTGCAAGATGCTACTTACTTAGTTGAGGATGAAAAATGCATGGCCCACCCTGGTGCGAAATAAAGTTAATTGACATTATAACCTTTCTAAAAACGAAATAAAATCAATTGATATTATTTCTCTTTCAAACATTAAATTTGCGCTCGCGCTCGCGCTCGCGCCCCGCGTACCCCGCGCACACCACGTCACGCTACGCCGCGGCCCGCCGGTCCCCCCTTCCCCGTCTTCCGCTGTGCTGTAACGCAGGTAGATTTATTTTTTGTATACGTTGAAATAAAATTTTTATATACTTTAAACATCGAGGTCGTTTATTCAATAATACCCTCTATCTGCACACTTTTTACAAAGATGAGAGTCTGATATAAAAATCCACCTAAGCTTTAACTGTCATCAGTGATATTAATGCTACCTTATATAACGACAGGTAATAAGTCCCAGATGGTTTCTAAAATCACAAATTAGTTTTTGTGCAAATTGCAGATAGAGGGTATTAATGAATTTAAGCCCTCGATATTTCACTTTTTTATATTTGTAAGTTATTGGAAGCAGGGATGCCAAGTTGGCTCAAACCGTGCCATTATTTCCCTATTTTACTTCAAATGGCACTTAATTTTTCAATTTGGCACT
>NW_016201895.1:375-620 GCF_001687245.7 Rhagoletis zephyria | reverse complement strand
AAGCCCTCGATATTTCACTTTTTTATATTTGTAAGTTATTGGAAGCAGGGATGCCAAGTTGGCTCAAACCGTGCCATTATTTCCCTATTTTACTTCAAATGGCACTTAATTTTTCAATTTGGCACTTTGGCAAAATGGCACTTTTGTAAAAAAATAACATTTCAATACATTTTTGTGAAATCCTTTGGGTGCACTTCTTTTTCTCAACTAAAATTTTCTAATGTATATAATGAATGATTAACGTT
>NW_016201895.1:0-203 GCF_001687245.7 Rhagoletis zephyria | reverse complement strand
CTAAGGAGAGTTGGCAGCCCTGATTGGAAGATTTCTGCTGTGTTTTGGGGCAACAATTTGTCTGCAGTAAAAAAGCATATAATTTGTGTTTCAAAAATGTGTAAAAACCAATCAATTAACTTGTTTATACCCGCATTTTTCGCACATTGGCTCTTTGAATGTGCCATCTAATAAATAGTGTCGTCGTTCTCCTTAGCTGCTTT
>NW_016201894.1:0-2425 GCF_001687245.7 Rhagoletis zephyria | reverse complement strand
TAAAAAGTATGACACAAGTCCAAAATGCATGTTACACAATATTCATTTTAGACCATCTACTTCAGTATAGCGCTTGAGAGTAACTCTGGCTCTTGCCAACTCATTACCTCTCTCGCTTCCGCGAATGTTCCCATGTACGAAAATCAAAATGAGTTAGGTGTTTAATAACTTTGGCGTTTCTTAGTCATAGGATGGTTCTGAGCAACTCTTATCGGAAATGTGATATACACCGATATTCGCGATGGATAGTCGCCCCCCAATATAGTTATATAGGCCTGTTGATAACCTAGGCCCTATTAGGGCCGCTTTGGTTCAGTGGTTAGAGTTGCGTTGAGCTAACGATGCCACCGCTCTAAAATCCGCACAAAACTGTCGAACTCTGAGGATCCACTGGCTTTTCGACGATTACGTGCAGGTTTTCCGATCCGAAGATTCTGTAGTTTTGCTTATTAACATTGCCGCCGAGATGAAAATGAGATTTACATATAAGCAAATATCGTTTTCCGGTTTTTCATTAAACGCACTGTTTTGCCTACACTACATTGATTTTGGAATAAGTTATTATTTCCCAACGTTGTTCAAGCGTAAAGCGAATCTTTTCGTTCCACGGTGATATGATACTGACTTTCTGTCAAGATTTCCAGCGGGAAATAGCATTTGATAAAAAAAAAAATAAAAATATGTTTTCCGTGTGGGACTCATTTTAATTCTGCCCGAAGTAACTATGTATGTACAAAGGAGTTTTTGCGAAACTTATGTAACGTTATTATTTAGTCAGCGCAATTACATAAATGCATGCATACCTTGTAGAAAAATTGACTACAGGAGTGGCTCTAGTGACGATCAGAGAGATTTTACTTTGTGCGTGTCCATGCAAAATCTATTAAAAGTTTGAAAAAGCTTCTCCAGTAGGTTACGTTTTGGTGATGACTGATTTACAACTAGGTAGGTAGGATTTAGAACTAATACGACTAGCTAATCATACTTTTTTTGCAGGGTAAGATCCTGGTAAATTCGAGATTGCGATAACCGAGAAGTATGTACGTTCTGTAGTACAGTACTGTAGTGAAACAGTGCACCTTTCCGAAAATTCGCAAATTAAGATTTTTTTCTTTCTAATGTTTTTTTTTGTTTAAATTTTACGCACTATATGGTACGAAAAATCTATATCATCTCCAATCGGATGCTTATCGCGCTTATCATGAGTGGTGAGTAATCGCACTAGTTCCCCGATAGGAATTGTTTTCACTAGTTGAAAATGCACCTGCAGGGCATATTGCTGTGCTGTTGGTATTGCTGAGCAACTAAAAGAAGTTTAATAGATTTACATATTCACACCAGTTCTCAGTGTCATTATAATTGCCACAATTACATTTGTGTTTCAATCAATTACAAATTTATAACCATCAATTTTAATTGAATTAAATGCAATTTGTCAAAACCAAAGAATATTCTGCCATTGGCATGTGCGAATCACTTCGTTTGTCCTGCCAATTGATAAAAAGAAAATTTGTAAACAATTTATGTTCGCCACTTCCCCATAAAAGGACTTCGAGGGAAAACGTGTTTGTTTTTTGCTGTTTCTGTCAACTCTGCGGTCAGGCCGACAAGCAATAAAACATGATTAAACAGTAAAACCACTGCCGGCAAAATGTAATTTTAATTCAATGAAACAGCTATGTATTTGGTTTTACTATAACAATTGTTAAAGTGCAAAGCTACAAATACTTATGTACATATATGTATATGTGTGTGTATAGACAAAGGCTCCCTGTCGGGAAACGCACTAGTGCGCGTTAATTCTCTTTGCCATGCTAGCAACTGGCGAATTTAACACTGAGTTGTCCTAGGAAGTGTCAGTTGCCCCTCGCTGCATCCATTTTTCGATAGTTCCGAACTAGTCTTAAGTTCCAGTTTTAAAATCGACAGACGAAAATAGTATCATGATTTTTTTAATCTTTTTGGCTTTCCCGTGTATCTGATTTTAAGTTTTTTTTCAAAGAAATGTATTTTCAATTAGAAGTACAATTTTTTGGGATGATTGTAAGAAATACGAAGCGCAGAATGAAATCGTATTTGAACGAAAAAGCCGTCAAACAAATATCTATGTAAAGTAAACAAGCCCCCGCTGCATCCCTTTTTCGATAGATTCGAACCAGTTCTAAATTCGTCACCTTAGATATAAATTGCTGGGTGACAAAACTGAAGTAAAATAGCTTTTTAAAAGTACCACATTTCATTGATTTTAGACTGGCGTGCATCTAGTTGCAATCCGACTGGTTCGTTTTTGGCGATAAAGATCTCTTACGGAACTAGAAATTTGAGTCACTAGTTCGCAGTTTCCCTGCAGGGCTATGATAAAATGTTGGTCAACGGTCTTCGAATGGATATTTTTTGTTTTCAATATTCACTTAAAAAAAAAAAA
>NW_016201893.1:0-2425 GCF_001687245.7 Rhagoletis zephyria | reverse complement strand
CTCGCTGAAAGGTCTGCAGCAGTAAACTTTGGTGTGCTAATTTTTGCATATGTTTTTTTAATTTCTGAAGACAAATATCTACAAATACATATACATATGTACATTAGGGCGTTCCAAAAACACATGCGGGGCAAAAAGTTTAAAGTGTTAAGCTTTAAACCCTAGAATCCTTCTCAAACAACAGAATCCAGAACAGAAACAGAATCCATGAAGTTTTCCATGCAATTTATATAGAGAAAAAACACTTTCGTAGAAATGGTATAGAACTTTTGAAGATCAATATTTTTTCGATCGGAAAACTCAATTTCTCTTTAGAAGACCTCCAATAACTTTAACCAATTGTTTATTTAACCATTTTTTAAAGTTAACTATTTTTAAGGTCCCCCAAAAACCTCAAAAAATTAATGGGGCACCATGAAAAAATCGTGGGTATTAAAAAATGGTAAAATAAACGTTTAGGTAATATTATATATGGATGTCTCCTGCAGACGAACAGAGATTTCCGATCAAAAAATATTGATTTGCAAGAATTCTTTGGCATTTTAACGAAAAAGTGTTTTTTCCTCATATAAAATACGTGGACAACTTCATGGGCTTTAAGGCTGTTCTAATTATAATATTTTAACAAAAAATATGTTTTTTTTTTTATTTAGAAAAACCCTAGGCAGTGAGAGCTTGACATTTAAAATTTTTGTGGAACCACCCTAATGTACATACATTAAGTCTTATTTTATCGATAAAAAAGGTGAATAAAGGGATAACAATATCGATAAATAAATCGATAACTAAGTTGATGAATAATTCGACTATGATATCAATAATAGTATCGGTGACGAAATCTATAATAATATCGAACAAAATCGATGAAAACGTTCTCAACTAAATCCCTGCTAATGCGGTTTTCCATCACGGAGTAGCAGCAGCTTGCGATACGGGGAATAGGATAGTACGTGGGCACACATGTCTTCCCACAATGCAAGTTGGGATGGTCGAGGCTCCTCAGCAATGGTCAGAAGTAGGCACTGAAACGCTAAAGAAGGAGTGACTGAACGAAAACCACTAACTATGAAGGCTAAAAATGTTGGCAATAAAAATTAAAGAGTAATGACTTGAATTGGGAGAAACGAGGCAAACGCTGCATGGATGACTGCTAAATCGGACGAACCCGCACCCACATTTGACGAAGTGAATTGCTTAAGATCCATCAATATTCTCAGTTGTAATGATCTTCATAATTACATAAACGGGTGAGGCAGTCGTTTAAACTTTGGAAGGATTGTACAATGTTGCTAGGCTGAAAATAGTAGCCACATTCGCTGTAAAACCAGAGGTTGTCCTTTGATCATCATCTGATAATCCAAATTATTAGGAAAGAACTACTTGGTTTTTAGATTACGGCAATGCATCGATTAAAGATATTCGATCCTTCTCCAATTACCAAGACCCGTGTGACTTCATTTTACGTAGCTAGTTAACAACGGTTTGTCGGTGTGAGTTAGTTTTCCCCCCTCCCCCCCTTTTTACTTCAGTTTATCATCCTAATGCAGGCAGCTTCGTATATAGAAATAAACCACAATTTTTCTATTCGATTTATTTCATACCCGACAGATTTGCCAAAAAAGTATGTCAAGTGCATCTTCACGACTTTCTACCGAATTTGTTTTAACACCTTTTATTCGCTGTTATCTTGTTATGTTTAAAAAAATGCATATGTCTGATAAGTCAACCCGTTCGTTATCAAATCACGTAAACTAAACCGAGTAGTAAAAAATCGTGTGCTATGCAATTGAAAAAATTTATTTCATTGTTATAAAAGAATTTAATGGCTTATCTCCTTATCTCCTGGCGTTGGCACTCTGTGCTTTGAACAAAGAAATACTTTTCTGTGTTTTTAATTTGCAACCATTTTTGGAAAGAAGTATCGGAATTAGCATAATCACAAGTTTGACTGACCGAGCGAACAACAAAAAAAAAAAAAAAAAAAATTGCCTAGAGACCAAAATCAGAAACTCAAAAAAGAATAAAACTGAAAATGTGAAATATGACAGCGGAATACAAATGATTATAACGATGACGATGATGAAATTTAATGCTAAATTTGTTGCTCGAGAGTACAAATAACGCATAAATAAATAAAAAAGCAAAGACCACCAAGACTTCTGGATTTTGTTTCTGCTGTTGACGTCTCTGTAAATGTAGATAAGTATATAAATAAATATGTATATATAAAAATATGTGTTAATTTATCATTTATTGATGTCATTCGGTTAAAATGTGAAACTGTTTAAGCAAAGTATTAAGATGAAAACGTGTGCGCTTGAAATATTAAATAGTTTATGCGACTTTTCCATATGTACCTTTTCCCGAGTGGGCGATTTTTAATGAATGTCAAGCGAATTGAACTTTTGGTCTATTGCCAATTAAT
>NW_016201891.1:0-2425 GCF_001687245.7 Rhagoletis zephyria | reverse complement strand
GAGAGCAGGAGTTGGCTGGAGGACCAAGTTAGCATCATGAGAAAGTTGCGAGTCGCTTCATTAGCTGCCTCTCCAGCCACTGCTCAAAGCACATTAGGTGACGGTGTGTGTGTGTGTGTGTGTGTGTGTGTGCATAGTCACCGACAGACAATGGAGCAGCTAATAGGTTTCGATAGCAGCAGCAGCAAATGACTACCAGTCTTTCCCTGTCCTCTGTCTCTGTCTGTTTGTGTGTGTGTCCACACTGACCAAAGAAGAGCTCACAAGGTGAGAGAGTCAGTCAGTTTGCTGCTCAAAAGAAGAGCACCGGCTACTGTGTGTTTGTCAAAATGCAAGAAGAAGAAGAAAGAGGAAAGAGGAGTCGATAAAAGGGCGATAAGTGGCCATCAGAGTCATCATCAGTGACTCGGTGAGGGAAAAGAACTGCTGCTTTTAAAGGCAGTTCTCACCGCCGATACCACCACCATCGTCGACACCACCGCATCATGTTCGAGCGGCAGTGAGAACAAAGAGTCTGCCACGTGAGACCGAAATAAAAACAGAAAGAAAAAACTTTGCTGATCAGAAGCACCAGCTCTGACAATATGTGCAGTTAATTACCGCACCAGCAGCAGGGACTGTAATGGGACACAGGAGATGATGGTCTTCTGCAGCAGCAGCAGCAGCACATTCAATTGAGCCATCTAGCACTGCAGCAGCAGCAAAAGAAGCAAAAATATGCAATTGTTCACCGCTACTCTGCTGATCACCACCGCCACCACCACCGAGTCACTTTACTACTACTGGGGAGCTGCTGATGAAGGAGTCAGCAGAGACAGACAGCAGCAGAAGAACGCTGAATTAAGTGAAATTGGTCTTCGTACATTGAAGTAAGGGAGAGAAGAGGAGTCACTGAGGCAAATTGGGCCATTTGCAGACGCTCTCTCTCTCGCTCTCTCTTCATTTCTTGCGCCGTGGCGTAATGCAATTGTCATTAGGCCCATTAGCAGGAAAGAAAGAAAGAAAGAGAGGAAGATGATTTATTAAGCAAGGGGATGCACATACACACAGGAGGCGCAATGACAGCCACAGAGACAAAGAGAAAGAGAGAAGGAGAAGAAGATGAGGAGAATAAAATTAGATCAGGCCGCATCACTTTTTTTCTGTTTCTGTTTTCATTTAGGGATCGCAGAAGGAGAAGTGCACTGTTTCAACATTGGCTGATTAAGTTTCCAATAATTAAAACAATAGTAGTACACAAGGTCGAAGCACATCATCAGCGCAAACTCCGTTTGGTAGGGAGGAAGGAAGAAAGGCACTGACTGAAAGATAACGGGCAGAGACAGAGATTTCAGTAGTTGATTTTAGTACTTTGTCGCCGGCCAATTAAAGATCTGCTCCTCTTTAATTAAAGCTCAATTAAAAGCTGAGCAGGGCCAGTGAAGATAATCGAAGACGGCTGTGTCCTCTCACTTTACTTGGCAAGAGATTGCCAGGCTGAGAGAATGTTGTGTCGGCAAGAGGAGAGGAGGGGACAAGAATACAAAAACAAACACACAAAACGGAATTAAAACTTGCAACTGTCGATTGTCGGCGGCGGCGGCGGCGTCGCTGAAGAGGACAAAGTCGAAGAAAAAGAAAAAAAGAAAAGAAAAAGAAGAAAAACGCATCTGAAATGGCTGAATGAGCGCATTTGNGGGGACAAGAATACAAAAACAAACACACAAAACGGAATTAAAACTTGCAACTGTCGATTGTCGGCGGCGGCGGCGGCGTCGCTGAAGAGGACAAAGTCGAAGAAAAAGAAAAAAAGAAAAGAAAAGGAAGAAAAACGCATCTGAAATGGCTGAATGAGCGCATTTGCAAGGGCATTCTCTGGACACTTTGGTGTAGAGTTTAGCTGCTGCTGCTGCTGCTGGAAAAGGAGTAGAAAAGTGCTCTGAAATAACCGGAGACAAATAAAGAGTCCACAGTTGAGCGCAGCTGAAGAATTTTGCATAGAAAGAGAGTAGGAATTTGCACATACACAGAGACAGTNAGGAAGGAATTTGCAGGCAACATACACAGAGACACACAGTCTAGTCTCAATTTGCATATAATTTTAATAACAACGACGACGATTCAGAAACAGCAGTCTGGCCTGGTTTGCCAAACAGTGTGTACAGCAGACAATGTAGCCGGGCAAGAAGGATTGAGCAGACAAACCAACGGTTCAACGACGGTTTCAATGACGGCGCGACACAGGAATTAGCAGCCATAAAAGAGGAGGAAAGCTGCGCAATGGCCTGTCTGTCTGGCTTCCTTTACTGATGCTGTAGTCCNTGCCAAACAGTGTGTACAGCAGACAATGTAGCCGGGCAAGAAGGATTGAGCAGACAAACCAACGGTTCAACGACGGTTTCAATGACGGCGCGACACAGGAATTAGCAGCCATAAAAGAGGAGGA
>NW_016201890.1:0-2425 GCF_001687245.7 Rhagoletis zephyria | reverse complement strand
TGCTTTGCTCGATCATTGTCCACAAAATTATTTTTTATAAACGCGGTCACCCCTCGGCAGGTAATGGCAAATGTGCTAGCATACTTCTGACATTAAAAAGTTTCTCACAAAAACAAAAAGTTAGTCATTGAGAAGCGACGAAAAACTAAATATCGGAATAATCAAGGTACTCAGAGTCTATCTATGTTGCAAACTATGTCCTAAAGCCCACTTCGCCGATCTGGCATACAGAAAATGAGACTACAGATCCAACAGTCGCACAAGTTGTCTGCAGTCCAATCTGCTCAATGAAAGCAAATACCTCCGAGATTGAGGGCAACATGAGTTTCGCTCACGGTGGCTTCGATGGCCAAAGGTGTGAGTGCTATAACTGGTTGCGGACCGAGGAATACCTGGTCTGTGCACTCTCTGGTCAAATGGTCAGTACTGCCGAGTGATCTGGCACCCAGAGTAGGACAAGTTCGTTTTATTTATCGAGTCTTGGATTGCCAGTCTTGGAAGTAGTTACGAGGGCTGGCCAACGCCTTGAGTGCAACTTGGTTGTCACTACAGAGACTTAAATTCCTGCACCTACTTCCACCTTTTCTTCATCGCTTAGTCCATGGCCTTGAGGATTGAAAATATCTCGGTTTGGAATACCGAGGCATATCCCCCCCAAGAGAAAAGTGAAGCTCGACCCCATTATCTTCGATGTAGACAACAAATTCTGACCAGTGTCAGTTTTGGAGCAATCAGTAAAGATTCGCCAGTGTGTGAGCCCTGGCTCAGTGTTGGAATTCAGCCAGCATTCAGCCACAGGAAACTCATATATATCCTTAGCAAAGGAAACGATGGCGTTCTATCCTGTCCTTCTGTCACCAGCAATCTCCGCCTCGCCACACTCAGTATCATACCAACATATATTTCTTTTAAGCACGCAGAGTGCCTTTAAATCCTCCCAACGAAATAGACCTAGTATAATCCATGATAAAAATATAGTACTATATTTTTATCATGGTATAATCTCCCCCAGGAATACGAATCGATTTTAAGGCGTCGATTTGAATTGAGACGATTATTTTATTTTCCACATCATATTTTTTTTTACTTCGACTCAATACTAATACAAAAATCGATTTCAATCTGGCATCTCTAATTTGAGTAAGCCCCAGTTGAGTTGGAGATGTGTTTTTTTCCTATTTGATCGATGCAACATTAGCACAATGGATTGCTATCGTTATCGATGTTGTAATTGTTGCCGATATTATTATCATCGATTTTGTCGTTATCGATATTGTTATCGTTATAGATTTTTCTATTGTTATCGGTATTGTCATTGTATCGATTTTGGAATATTATTCCTATCTATTTTGTTATTATATTTATGGATTTTTTCATTGTTATCAATATTAGTGTAATTGTTGATTGGATCGTTGTCGATATTGTTATCGTTACCGATTTTTCATTTGTTATCGATATTTGTACCGTTGTCGATTTGGTCATTGCTATCGATATTGTTATCGTTATAGATTTGTTCATTGTTATCGATGTACCGATGTACTTTGCCGTTGTTATCGATTTTGTGATTGTTAAAGTGTCGTTATCGATATCGATTTTGCCATTGCATCTAATTATTATCATTACCGATATCGGCTTCGATTATGCCCTATTCGTCGATGTTTTTATCGTTATCGATTTAGCATTGTTATCGTTATGGTTCTTTTCATTGATGTTACTGTGAATTTGTATTTCTATTTTGATTCATCTTTGCAATGGATTTGCTAATTGCTAAAAGCTGCCTTCAATTTTACCATAAAATGTGAACCTCAGAGCTTTATTTTATTTAGTGAGTCATTTTCCCTTCCATTCTTATGTTTTAGTAAAAATTTGACTTTTTGTTTCTCCTTCACATTTTCNACAAAAAAAAAAACGTACTAGAGCAAGCATTCTACGGTTTTGTCTTCTGGTCGGTCAGCAGTGGCTAGTACCAAATTTATTCTCGGCCTTAGCCTCGGTCTCGATCTCTGTTTACTACCGCTTTTCGTAACTTCCATAATGGTAAAGATACCTCACCTTAGCTCTTCGGATACATGCCTCCATTACATACATATTTACATTTATATATGTATGCAGCTCGTTTTCCAGCACAATCGCCGTTGCCGCCGTAGATTTGCCTTGCAGACTTGATTTGGCTCGGTCAGTCAAGATTTTGTTGCTATCGGTTTGTTTGATTGTTGCTATGCTACGTGTCGTAATATTAGCCAGTTAAGCGGTTGGTTGCCGTTGTTGTAATACAGCATATGAGCTTAAATATTATTGTTTTTGGCCTTGCTGGGCCGTTTGGGGTTCGTTATGGTTTTCATTTTTCTTTTCTTTATATAAACGTGTTTTCTTGATTGCTATCCAAACTTCTCAATCGTCCATAGGCGAGGGTTATAAACCGCTT
>NW_016201889.1:0-2425 GCF_001687245.7 Rhagoletis zephyria | reverse complement strand
TAGCATTGCTTTGAAAATGACACAACATGCCGAACAATTAGTGGTGTCGCAATAATTGCTCATCGCGCTAAAGTGCCACAAAAATGCACAACAACAGTAAGAGGAAAACAACAAAAACAAATAATATAAATTATAAAACCAACAACAAAACAATTATCATACTCATATAATAGCGAGAGCAGCAGGAATTGTTAGTAGCAATGGTGAATGAATGAATGAGTGAGTGAGTGGCAAGCCACTCGAAAAATAGGCAGACAAATGCCACGGCTGCCACTGCTGCCATTGCCGCCATTAGGGCCGCAATGCTTTGACTCTAAAATGATGTTGGCATGCTGCAGCGCTATACATACATACATACATAAGTATCTACGATTGTATGTACATATGTTTTTTGCCAGCGTATATAGGAAAGTGACTGCTGCTGTTGTCAGCAGCTGCCAAATGCCGGCCGGCATATGGCGGGCGCAAAAGGGGGTGGATACGGTGGCCGGTAAGCAGCAAAGTGAATATTATGAATAGTTCTGCGGAATACGCGCCCATTTTTCAACGACCTTTGCGGCAACTCACCAGTGTTTGTGTTTTTTTGTTTGTGTGTTTTTGGGTTGTTTGTGTATTTGCCGGTTACACTTGGTAGATTTTCGGGAAATCACGGAACAGCAATAACATGTCAAATTAAAATTTTCCCAGAAATCCAAACAGACAGAAAAAACGGAGAAGGCGAAGTGGACGAAAATGTAAAAGAATTATAATGAGAGTGAGTGTAGAAGTGGAGGAAGGAGGTAACGTAGAGGTGGACCGTTTGCCTCAAATGACGAGAAAAAAAACTTGCGCTTGCGAGAAGCAAAAATTTAAGCCAAAAATATGCATTTTACTATAACAAAAGAAAAAAAAATACCACCTCTCCGTAGAATAAAAAAATTTGTGTTTGAGCGAGTATTTTAGGTTAACAACACATCGGGAAAAAACAACACCGAAATACCACTCGTTTGGTGATTTCTTTCTCTGGAATGCGCAAATACTACCTCAAGAAGTACATATCTACCTACTAGACGCTATTGCGTTGCGGTTAAATATTCCTCCATGGAAAGTCGTGATCTAAACGCTGTTTGTTGTAGCTGTTGCCGCCGCTGCTGCTGCTCTGCTGTTGAATGCATTACAGCAGCACAAATTAAACGTAACGAATTGAAAATTTATGTGCAACGCAAGTCAGCTTAAGCCAATGCGAGCGCAAACGCACTAAAATCCAGCCGACAAGCTGTCGAATTGTCGAACGGTCGAGAAATGCGAGTACCACGAAGAACGTGCACCCATCGAAAAGATGTTAAGAAAAAGTTCATACCAATTTTTTTAGATGCTGACAGCCGCTGCCTAGTCAGCGGAGCATGGATAACCGTGTAAGAAATATGTATATTAGGGTGGTCATTAAATGCAGGACGCAAATTTCCACATCAGATTTCCTCAGCCTCAATCCCTACGTCGCTGCTATAAGAGTCGAAAATATCACCTATAAATTTTGGTCCCAATTGGAGACGGTTAAGGCGTATCGTACAGTTCACAGTAGTAGTCGCGATTTTCGGTATTAGATAAAGAAAAAAATAATCAAAATTTTGTGAGTCTCCATAGAGGAATCTGAACATTTCCTCCTGTGCGACACGCCTTAACCGTCTCCAAACGTACCCAAAATGTATTTGGCATATCTGTGACCGTGGTATTGCCGATGGAGAGGGTGCGACTGAAAAAAATCGCTCATTTGATTTGTTAAGGACCACCCTAATGTACGTAGATACATTTGTATGTATACAGATGCATTCACGTAAATAGCTGACTAACGGGTCGAACGGTTGGTTGGCTTATTTGTTGGTCGGCAGGTTGTTTCAAAGCATCAAAATCATAGCAGGCATAGTTACCTATATATGATCATACTTTCATATACATACATATGTATACATGCATATAAACACATTTAAATGCCTAAAAGCCATTTGGACCACTTGGTACGAATATTTATTAATGACGGCAAAAATGGGGCACGTTATATGTACATACATAATAGGAATGCTCAACCCCAAGTACTATGTATTTTGGATTTTAACGGCTACAGAGTTAGTTTTCACGGATTTTGCATTGGTTTGATTGGGAATTTTAAGTGACTGATTCCAATCTTAATCTGGTGCGATAAACCTTAGATATTTATTAGTTACCAAACCCGAATGATACTTTACTTTTCCAAGTAAAGTGCGAAAGCTTCGAAGTAAAAACTGGACATAATGTTTTTTATCAAAAAATCCAATTTTTTAGTCACCAAAAATATACGCCCAATTTTTATACTATCAAAAAATGTACCTATGGCATACCAAACATTGATGAATAGGTACTGCATATACATACACTGCCGGAACAAAGTATTGGTACAGCAAATTTTTCA
>NW_016201888.1:439-2425 GCF_001687245.7 Rhagoletis zephyria | reverse complement strand
AAATCTGAAAGCAGGGTTGTATTTGTTGATATCTTAAGGTTAAGAATCCGCTTAAATTGAAATCCTAGCTGCTCCTGTTTTAAAGATACCCACATTTTATATACTTCTGATAGGATATATTTGCAAAAGAGGAAGGCGTACTTCTCGATAATTAGAGCATATTTATACGAAAAGAAATCTCATACAAATCTGTTCACCTTTTTTAACTCACTAAAACGGATCAAATCAATGTTCAGTTTTCATTTTTTCCTACCGAAAGAATAATTGATCGAGATTTATTGGGCGCTACCGGTATACAACTTAGATAAAACACCACAATTACCTTTTCTGTAGCGTGAACTTTCTCATTACAAACACTTTCAATATCGCAATATATGTACGTATGTATACAATATTGTATGCTATATAATACGGTAGTAATTTGTCGACATTTTTATGCAACCTATCTTCGCTTCCTGCCCACCGTGCGAACTAGTGAACCAAATTTCTAGTTCCGTACCAGATGTTCAGATGCCTGGAATACCTGCATAACTTTACGATACTCGTATATTGACAATATTTGACCATTTATCTTAATATTTTTACATTAATAATAATAATAGATTGGCGCTTACACATATGATAGTGTTTGGCCGAGCTTCCACTCCGATTTGTGGCGTGCGCCTTGATGTTGTCACACAAAGAGGAGGGACCTACAGTTTTACGCCGACTCCGAACGGCGATTGTATTTTTGTGCGAAGCTGTTTTTCATGGCAGAAAAATCCTCGTTTAAGAGCTTGGCGCTAAAAATTAAATAAAAACCTATAATTAGGCGAGATCAGCTATTCCACAATTTCTTCAAAATCATGTATAGTGTCTGAATGATTTACATTTCTGTTTTTGTCATATATTGAGCTATTCAACCTTGATAACATACTGTTTAATATTGGAAACGTTTTGCAGCAGAAACTATTAGCCTTTCCAACCTCATCCTATTTCGAATCTTATTTTTTGTTGAACTCATTACGGAAAAAAGGCGCTCTACCAAGCATGTGACTGCGACAAGGATAATATTATGAATTTACTTATATTTCCAAACATTTTATTGCATGTTGCGGTTTTCACTCCGTAAGAAAGTATCCCAAATTCTTCAGAGTCGGATGGAATGGTTCTGTGAAAAGTTATTCCATGGGAAAATTTAAAGATTTAAATATTCAGTTTCCGTTGCTATTATTTTCTTCAAAGTCAAATAGTGATTGGCAGGTCCCTGAAACTCGCCCTCTTGTGATTGACACACTTTTCTGGTGACAAAATCAAAGCTTTTTTAAAAGTATTTAATTGAATAGGTAATCGTTTCAAAATATATAATATGCTTCTTAAGTCAAGTTTATCACGCAGTTCATTCGCCTCTTCTGTAAAATTATCGTGGAAAACAAAGTTTTGCATATTTTTTAAATGGAAAAAATTTATTTGAAGGGAAAAAATCGCCAATAAATCGACAATGGTGACTCTGTTCGCAAAGACACAGTACATTCCAGGAACGCACAAATTTCATGCCTTTATACCCGAAACGTCAACAACACTCATTTCAAAAGAATATGCGAACTCCAATAATAGCTTCAAGGTTATTCCTGTTATTAAAACAAGAAAATAGAAAGGTGCGTAAAGAAAGAAACCTAATGAATAATAAAATTATAGTAAAAAAACCAACAACACGCTTTTGTTACAATCAGATCTAAANTTGTTGTTGTTTCCGACAGGGTGGGTGTATGATGTATTATGGAACGAATTTCCGTCATCCCTTGTCAAATTTGGTTTGGAGACAAACCGGTTTCGGCGTTGTGCCATCTTCAGTGTCATTTTTCGTTCTGCATAATTTTTGTTGGTTGCTCGTATTTATACTCCTTGTTAAATACCTCTTTCTTTTGTTAGGTACGTCTTTTTAGTTTTGCAGTGTTTGCGGTACTCAATAGGTAGATGAATTGTTTTGGCTCGTTTTAGACGGCA
>NW_016201888.1:0-161 GCF_001687245.7 Rhagoletis zephyria | reverse complement strand
TTATAATCCCTTATGTGTTCTCGATACCTTGTTCTTATATTTCGCCCTGTTTGTCCTATGTAACTGTGTCGGCACTCACAGGTTAACTTGTAAACCCCCTGTTTATCTATCAGGTCTTCCTCGCTTATTTTCTCTTTCTATATATTTCCCACTGTGTTCCT
>NW_016201887.1:0-2425 GCF_001687245.7 Rhagoletis zephyria | reverse complement strand
GTTGATTGTTGCAGCACGATGCAACAAAATTGTTACTCCACTCCCTGTGATGCCGAAGCCCTGACCATGCCTTTAGAAGGCACCAGTTGTTGCAGTAGTTGCAGTGGACTGAGGTTGAGGAGTGGTGAATGTTGCGGTGGCAAACACTACAGATCCAGGGCCCGGGATTTTGTTCTATGCCGNGGTGATGGTCCTTGGTCGGAGTGATTGCTCCGAGTCAATGCGGTAACGTAGAACCGACCATCTTGGGATTGCCTAACTGTGAATCCCGTTTATTGCCTGTCTATGCAGTCGCGGGACCAGCGGCTATTATACTTAGTGCTTCACCTCGTCCTTCAGCTCATATACATATGTCTCTGACGTGCCTAGATGAGGTTTTGCATCAAGCAAGCGTTTGTTCGGGCGCTCGCGTCTCCTACACTCTACTAGGAAATGCTTGCTGAGCGATATCAGACAACATATCTGTTGTTTTTGTTGTAACAGTATACAAATTCCCCAACAAATTTTTTGGGAGTGTTGCTGGAGTGACAATCCTAGGCCAGATATAAATCTGGATCGTTCCGGTTACGTAGACCCGACTGTCGTGAGAATGGTGGCACGTATGTAGCTTCGTCCACTGTGTCATACTTGTCCCCGGCCACCTCACTTTGCCTTTGCCCCAAGTGCTGCCCNAGATATAAATCTGGATCGTTCCGGTTACGTAGACCCGACTGTCGTGAGAACGGTGGCACGTATGTAGCTTCGTCCACTGTGTCATACTTGTCCCCGGCCACCTCACTTTGCCTTTACCCCAAGTGCTGCCANGCTTCACCTCGTCCTTCAGCTCATATACATATGTCTCTGACGTGCCTAGATGAGGTTTTGCATCAAGCAAGCGTTTGTTCGGGCGCTCGCGTCTCCTACACTCTACTAGGAAATGCTTGCTGAGCGATATCAGACAACATATCTGTTGTTTTTGTTGTAACAGTATACAAATTCCCCAACAAATTTTTTGGGAGTGTTGCTGAAGTGACAATCCTAGGCCAGATATAAATCTGGATCGTTCCGGTTACGTAGACCCGACTGTCGTGAGAATGGTGGCACGTATGTAGCTTCGTCCACTGTGTCATACTTGTCCCCGGCCACCTCACTTTGCCTTTGCCCCAAGTGCTGCCCCCGAGCCATTTGAGCACTTTATTGCGGCCTGTACTTTCTTCACAATACGGCTGCATGCGACGAGAAAGAGAGCAGTCTGTCGAAGGTTACTCCGACGATTTTCGCATTTAGACTCGGTTTATGTATCTTCCATAATAAAGTACGTTACTGAGTCACAGGGGCGGAGTGTTTGTGCTTCGGGGTGTGAAATGAATTGGCAAAGCGTGCGCACATTCGCATATCCGACGTTGTGGTTTTGCCAAAACTAAGGGAAATGTTGTCCTTATCTTTCGTCGGATGGGAGGGAGTCTAATGGCCGATTTCATTTCTACCGAAAGATTCAACCATCTCTTTGCCCTCTACGAAAAAACACTAAGAAGAGAGCAATGAGAAGGCAACATATTTTGTAGAAACGAAATCGGCATTAACTAACGATCACAGCCTGCTAGCTGTGCCGGAGAGATTGCCCGTTCCACTTGATCCGCTTGTGTTCGTTGACCAGGTTTGTAATATTCTTGTTGAGATTCCTGGATCACCAGGATTACCCTAGCGGATTCGATCACGCACGTTAGCAAGTCTTACGGCTGGCGATCCTGGCGGCTGATATGAAGCGGGCGGCTGCTGCGTTAATGATTATGTGGAGATTGCATTCCGATGCCCGCTCGCGTGATGGTAGTGGAAGAGCGTTGAATTTGCGGTCGGTGTATTCCGTAAAAGCGTCGCAATTGGCCTTCCGTTTATTCATGTATGTACGGTTTTCGGATATGACAAAATCTCTTCGTTGGTGTACGCAATTCATCAGACCTCCGTGATGTCTGGCGGGCTGTTGCAGTCACTGATCGAGCATAACGTTGAGTCGTCAATGTGTTCAGCAAGCAGTGTACTTCGCTGGTTGTTGCCCAGATTGGGGTGCCAGAGTTCGTGGTAAGCGTTATAACTGCCTTCTATTAGCGCACTTTTGTTGCGGTGGTATACAGCTGGATAACTGGTAGCGGGTGGTATGTACACATTGACAACTTAAGTTCGGTATCCCTCGACTTTATGCCCAAACCTTGGTATTCAATGCGTGCGTCGTTTCCATAAATTCGGGAGGAAATTAACCGGCATTGAACCGTGTTATGCAATATAAAAACGATTCCGTCTCCGGCGCTGCGAAGGATATATATATATATATATATATATTTCAAGTTTTAAAGAAGCTAATTTCTTCTTGTTTGGCTCTACAACCGTTCGTCGGTTTTATCTGATACCAAAAAGCTTCATCAATTGTCTCCCTCCTATGCAAATTTAC
>NW_016201885.1:0-2425 GCF_001687245.7 Rhagoletis zephyria | reverse complement strand
CAAATTTTACCCCTACCGAAACCAAAGATGTATACACATCAATAAAAATAAATAGGATATTATCAAACGATTTATTTGTGTTTCCCCTTCTAACAAAAATAAGTGTTAAAATTATACTAGTATATGTATATTAAAAAAACGAGAATAATGCAGCTCACCAGTAAGACTAAAATTGTTAGCACCTTCACTAGGTAAATTCTCTAGTTGTTGTTGTTGTTGTCGTCGCTTTCCCTTGGAACACACTATTGTGAAGGTAACAACTGCGTAGATACAAAGAGTGCAGCTGCTGATGGTTCGCTTCTCAGAGGACAGAGTGAAACTGCAGCCGTAATATTGTTGTTGTAAATTCTCTTCAGATAATTTTTTATTTGAACCCTGCGTAAAAGTATCTGCTGCTGTTTGTACTAAAGCGAAGATATTTTGAAGTACTATCACCAAAAATTAAATTAAACGACGTATGTATATGTGTATGTATATTTGTTGCTTGTTGCGTATACTAGGAGTTAACTGCTTCAACTGCCTCTCCAACTTCCACTAGATTTCTGATGTTAACAAAGAAAAACCTAATCTTTCGCTCTTCCTGCTTGAGTTAAAGCGCTGGAAGCCCAAACTGATCTGTTAACAATGTGGGCTGTGTTGGTAGTGGTGATATGTCTTGAAAAGGAGCTGTATAGCTTAAAGAATTTATGGTCGGAGCAAGAGGGGCTGCTGGTTATTTAACTTCCGTAGGTGTGTAGCATTTTTGCGGTTCTGGTGGCTATGCTGTGTTACTCTCCTATGTTTCCAATCCGCTGCTCCTGGCAGGATCGCCAAATGTAGGTTTTTGAAAAAGTATTTATTTTTAAATAAATTTAATTATTACAAGTTAACAAAACTTATTTTATTTTACGTTGCTAACAATTCGAGAAAAGTTTGAATAATGAAAATTTTCTATTTGATGTTTGAACTACAAAAATCACTTATGTATAAAATTTTTTAAAATTACAAAGTTGAAATTAACACAGTACAATAAAAGACAATAACACAAATACAAACCCTACAGGGACATCCGCCAAAATTCCTACAGGAATCAAACGTTGCGAAGCAAGGCTTGACAAGAGGTTATTGCAGAACTTGGTAAAAGATAAAGGTACACACCGACATAGGCATATTCCATCTAATTTTTGAAGTGAAACTTCTTAGGCGGCGATATCGCAAAAATGGAGAGTGAAATTTTTAAAACTGAAAACGTTACATGAGTGAGAAGGAAGATATAGGTGGAATAGGGAAGGGGAAAAAAGAAACAAAGCAACGCAGGACGGGTACGAGTACCTACATATGTATATATGTATGTTTGAATGCACGTATGTATGTATACATATATATGTATATGTATGTATGAACGAACTCATTGCGCATTTCAGCTCCGCCGCTACCAAGCAATATATGTATAAATGATGCAAGCGTGCTTCGCGTAACTACATCCATTCGTACATATGTTTGTATGTATATATTTATGATGAAGCAAACGGACTTCGTTGATGTACTGATGGGCATATGTATGTACCCTGCAAAAAATTAGACTAATCCGGGATGACTCCGGGAGAAATCGCAAAGGAGCATGCGACTAATACCACTTTTGATCTCTTTATATGGAATGAACTGATCGCTTTTGTTCGAGCATGTCCTACGAAGAGACTAATTGTTCACCTTTATACCCGAAAGGGTATAAAAAGCGACTAGTCACTTTTAAAAAATAAAANATATGGAATGAACTGATCGCTTTTGTTCGAGCATGTCCTACGAAGAGACTAATTGTTCACTTTTATACCCAGCTGAGATTCGAACCGGGTTGCTCAGTTTTGTTAGGAGAATACTCTCTCTGTGTGGCGTTGACATGAAATTTCATTGACTAAGTGCGTACATATCATTAAATCGTTAACAGTACCCGTTAGAGATGAGTTGGGGATCTCCAATTATACCCATAAGGGATGAGTCGAGACTAATTGACCTCCATTAGTACCCGTATGAGACTAGTTGCGACTAATTAATGCCCAATTGTACCCGATTGAAAGTAATCTCGGAATACTCTCTTTAGAGATTAGTCGCACAATTTTTTGCAGGGTATGTCGGACGCTGTGGTGTAGTGGTAAGCAGTGCGCGCTTCCACTCCGCAACGCCTGGGTGCAAGCCCTGATCAAAAGCAACATCGCAAAAAAATATAGAAAAAAGGTTTTTTCTTAACAGCGGTCGTCCCTCGGCAGGCAATGGCAAACCTCCGAGTGTATTTCTGCCATGAAAAACAGCTTCTCATAAAAATACAATCGCCGTTCGGAGTCGGCGTAAAACTGCAGGTCCCTCTGCTTTGTGTGACAACTTCAAGGCGCTCGCCACAATTTGGAGGAGAAGCTCGGCCAAACACTAACATATATGTAAGCGCCAATCT
>NW_016201884.1:0-2425 GCF_001687245.7 Rhagoletis zephyria | reverse complement strand
TTTAGTGTCAGTAGTTTCTCAGTACGACTCCTATTGAGTCTCGGCCACAGGGATCTTGAGACCTCACAGTCGTCGCGATTGATCCAAAGGTCATTGGTCACTGCAGACTAAATCGCGACGCGTTATGAAAAAAATGTTCCAAGTGTTTATTGTCATGTTGAGGTGAAGCTAAGCAGTTTGTTTAGATGACACGGTTTTTTTTAACAAACAAAAAACGAAAATGGCGCGCGACCACATTTACTGGTCAGAAATCAGCACTCAATATGCTTTCATAACAGGATAGTACACCCAACTTAAAATGTATTCTTTTTATAGATGATAATTGGGTGCTGTTCTTCACTAACATATAGAATGCTAATGAATTGTTTGCTCACACAAACGTGTTTAGCGAAGTATTCAATTATATTTCCTTCAGTTACAGTCGTTGCAAAAGAAGAAATATGAAACCATTTATATTGGACAGCTATGTGCGTTTGTTGGCAGGTAGCAAGATCAAAGGAAATAGGGTCAACTGACACTATTTTGCATACTGGTGCGAAATAAAGCCAATTGACATTATTACCTTTTCAAAAGCGAAATAAGATCCATTGACATTATTGCTCTTTCAAACATTAAACTTGCGTAGCTTCGCGGTGTGCCACGTCCTTTATCTTTATCTTTGTTTTTGTTTATATTCCCGCCTTTGCATTAGTCGTTTCGTTTTCTGTACCCGCCATATACCACCTCTACCGTGGCGTTAAATATTTATCGCAAACATGTCGGAGCTGAAGTACTAAGTTTCGCTTAAATAATTTGAGTTTAACGTTTGACATTTAACATTTGAGCAGCCCTCTAATTTACGCAGACAAAGCTGGAAAAAATTTCCCAATTTCTAATTAGCTAGCAACGGATATATATAGTTGGGGTTTGCCCGAGCTTAGACTACTTTACTTGCAATATATTTAATATTTATTATAATGGTCTAGTAGCCGTGGCTACCAGTATCGTACTTTGTATTATGTAAAGCGATTAATCACAGTATATACAGAAAAACGCAGACAACATCCGAATTTACTTTTTTTGACATGTACATTTCGAAGTAATTGGCAACTTTGCTCCAATGCGTTTAACAAATTATGTAAACAAATAACAAAATCGTCACAAGCGTGAAACAGAAAATTGCGCTACTAGACTCAGTAGCCGACGGTCAGTGGCCAGTAGCCATACGTAATGCGAATTTTTGTATATGGTTGGCCATCGGCTATCAGTCGCCATACAAAATTGGGTCATTAAATACATTAATTGGATACTTTAATCAAATATTTCAAAGGATTCGCTTTGATACTAAATAATACAAAATATTATCTGCTTCGTTATGAAATATTAAAAAAGCTTCATATTTTCATAAATACTTACTTTTCCACAGAGTTTGAATATTCTCCATCTGAGCTACCTCCACCCATTGCGTATACATTTCCATTTAATAGTACAACACTTGGCCGCCTTCGTGCCTGAATCATTGAAGGCAATGTCCTCCACGTTTTCGTTTTTAAGCTCCAGCTTTTAACACCGTTAATTGCTTTGCCATTTTGGTAACCGCCAATGTAAATAATATTGTCTTCCATAAGAACCATTCCGTATCTGCTTGCATTATGTTCTACTTCAGCGTATTTTTTCCATTCATCTTCAGTTTCGTCATATTGGAAAATGGTGCCTTTACAGCCCTGCATTATACATATGTATATATTAAAACATATTTTAACAAATATTCATGAAATTAAAACACATATTTATAAAATATCTAGCGAAGAAAAGTTAAATAGAATGCAGCGAAAACCTAAATTTTACAAGAGGGCTGTCTTAGTCCCAGCCAGCAAAATCATCGTAAACGAACTCGAAACTGGATATTTTCTCGAAGAAAATCCGGTTAAAAAGTCGTTTATGATAGCCGTTTACGATTCGTTTTCGAGTACCTTTTCACTTGAAATTGTCGATCGCCTACGGACAGTCGTAAACGGATCGAAAAAGCATTCGTATGCGAATATTATTAAATATTATAACATATTGTGGTTCAACAAAAATTTCCAACAGAATAAACATTTTTTCTTGTGCTGACAAATTACTACAAGCCTCTTTCTTTTATCTTGTTTTTGTTTTATCGAGCCTTTCTCTAACTTTTCGCCGATCGAGAATCCCTCGTGAAACATACATAACGTTCGTAAAATGTACGTTTTCTTGCTGGCTGGGGTGAAGCCTACATACATGCCCTGCACCCTGTGCCAATAAAAACTACATAAACNGTTCGTAAAATGTACGTTTTCTTGCTGGCTGGGGTGAAGCCTACATACATGCCCTGCACCCTGTGCCAATAAAAACTACATAAACTAATCGTGGTTAAAGTTTTTCCGGTAGGTCTATTCTGCACGTTACCGATTTGGTTTGACTG
>NW_016201883.1:0-2425 GCF_001687245.7 Rhagoletis zephyria | reverse complement strand
ATCAAACCACAGCCCCCGCGATACTCCCCGAAGGGCAGTACCCAAAGGACAGACTGTAGTAGTGCTCGCCGGCCAGGCTCGCCCAACTGACTTGAGTCACGTAACCTACTAAACAAACCAGAATACACATGTTCAGACGTACAACTAGCAAGGTCTGCTTTTTTCCTCAACAGACATCAATTACAACGGGTTACCCAATTTTTCACCGTGTATTTTCACCAGTTTCCAACAGTTCAACATTCAGCTCCTCTCGCTCCTCTCACAAGGCCTACCGATCTCATTCCACCCCAAGGTCCCTATCAACTCGGAGTGGAAATCGACTTTCAACCTTGTTCCATTCGCTCGATTCACCTCATTCATTCTGCTCGTCTCGCTCATCTTGCAGGTCTTACTAACCTTACTAGGAGAGCTCCAGCCTGGGCGTACTCAATAACTGGAGACTTCTTTTTCTGGTTTTCGAACCTACTCGAATCGCTCGACGAGCCACATTCTTTCTTGCAAACCTTACAAGCTATACGACTTTACATGTGCATCTGGCCTATCTTTTGGCCTTGCTCGTCTTACCGGCAGTGTAAACCCGGCCGACGAACATACCACAGGGGCACCTGTCCCCGCGGTACCTAGTTATAGTCTTAGGTATGACTTTCGAAAGCCGTAGACTCTTCTCCCAATTGAGCTTCTTGCCCAACTCGGATTGGTAGCCTTTAACTGGGGTACCCGGGATTGTGACACCCGTAGCCTCGCAATGCGAAACCCCCCTGGGCTCGTTGGTACGGTAATCTTCACATCGGAAACTGCGTAAGCACATGTCCTACACAGGTTCCCATGCGAAGCATCCCTGTTAGTTCATGCCGACATGGAAACCCCTTAGGGCAACCATGTCACCACTTAAGGTCTAGCCCCGCGACAAGGACACCAACGTTCCGCTAGACCCAAGTAGATAAGGACAGATGTGGTTTTGGTTTAACGTGGGAACCTACTGCAATTTAATGCAGTTTTAGCTCCACGGAGTCCAAAACTCAACGGATTAATTTTTGCCTTAATCATTGCCCTGAAATGCAAGCATCTCAGTTCCAATGGCAGTGTGGGGTGACACACTTACCGCCTTGGTGAAGCCGAAGCTTACCTAAAGCCGCTGCCAATCTTTGGGTCATGGCACCCGGTTGCAATGCAACTCGACATCGAATTCTTTTGAGTTCTCCAGCATTTTGGTATTAAACCACAACCACCACGTTACTCCCCGAAGGGCCGCAACCAAAGAGTAGGCGATAGTAAATATAGGATACTATGGGGGCCCCTACTCCCCGTGGTACCTTTTTAAAGTCTTAGGTATGACTTCGAAAGCCGCAGCTCTTCTACCAATTGAGCCTCATGCCCGACTCAGGATTGGTAGCCTTTAACTGGGGTACCCGGGATTGTGACGCCCGTAGCCTCGCAACGCTAAACCCCCCTGGGCTCGTTGGTACGGTAATCTTCACATCGGAAACTGCGTAAGCACATGTCCTACACAGGTTCCCATGCGAAGCATCCCTGTTAGTTCATGCCGACATGGAAACCCCTAAGGGCCCCAATGTCACCACTTAAGATCTAGCCCCGCGTCAAGGACACCAACGTTTCGCTAGATAGTAGATAAGGACAGACGAATGTAAGCTTTACGGGATTACCTGCCATAAGCTTTAATCACGGTGCCCGCATTCGACACAACGGATTAAATTAGTAGATAAGGACAGACGAATGTAAGCTTTACGGGATTACCTGCCATAAGCTTTAATCACGGTGCCCGCATTCGACACAACGGATTAAATTAGTAGATAAGGACAGACGAATGTAAGCTTTACGGGATTACCTGCCATAAGCTTTAATCACGGTGCCCGCATTCGACACAACGGATTAAATTAGTAGATAAGGACAGACGAATGTAAGCTTTACGGGATTACCTGCCATAAGCTTTAATCACGGTGCCCGCATTCGACACAACGGATTAAATTAGTAGATAAGGACAGACGAATGTAAGCTTTACGGGATTACCTGCCATAAGCTTTAATCACGGTGCCCGCATTCGACACAACGGATTAAATTAGTAGATAAGGACAGACGAATGTAAGCTTTACGGGATTACCTGCCATAAGCTTTAATCACGGTGCCCGCATTCGACACAACGGATTAAATTAGTAGATAAGGACAGATGTAGTTTTAGGTTTAACGTGAGTACCAGCAGGCTCGCCCAACCGACTTGAGTCACGTAACCTACTAAACAAACCAGAATACACATATTCAGTCGTACAACTAGCAGGATCTGCTTTTTTCCTCAACAGACATCAATTACAACGGGTTCCCCAATTTTTCACCGTGTATTTTCACCAGTTTCTTACAGTCCAACATTCAGCTCCTCTCGCTCCTCTCACAAGGCCTACCGATCTCATTC